>NC_056744.1:56414716-56419716 GCF_019279795.1 Protopterus annectens | reverse complement strand
TATGTCATTATTTAGTGACTTCAGTCCTCAGCTCATCCCAGTGATTTGCCAGAAAACCACAAATTATATGAAGAACACACCAAAAATATGAGTCAGAAGTCTGGACATTATGTGAAAATCTGCACACTTGAGAGGTATGCACATAGTACTTGTTTGAGATATGTTGTTGATGTGACTTATAATTTGTATTGTTTGTTGCAATACCTAATGTACAGTTTTTGGTTATAATCTGTTTGCTTTCTTAATAACCCTCTGTATTATTGCATGAGATACCAGGCTGAAAATTGCATATAGAAACAAATTTCAGTTTGCTGGAATGAATATCAAACAGCAGATATGTAGGACAAATTCTGGACAGTCAAAAAAAGACTATCCCCCGGATTTACTAAACTTCCGTGCAGGACTAGCTTAGTCCTGCATGGAAGGGCCCGTTTAGGAGCAGGACGGCAGTCCGCCGTGCATATTAAGAAGGTGCACTGCCCGTGCTCCTAGGCTTACATGGAGTGTGTATGAGTGCAGGGGGGTGTGTCTGAGAGCAGAGCTCTCTGAATAAACACACCCCTGCAATATAGAACAGCAGAAAGTTGTAAGAAATGAGCGGGACCGCTCATAGGTGTCCACATATCCTCACTAACAGTCCCCCATGTGTACAGCAGCAACAGTACATACAAATTAAATGAAGAAACCCATGTATCTATATTTTTAAAAAAATCGAGTACAGTTAACTGTAGGTGCACGGGAGTGCCCATCACTTAACTACAGTTAAAGCAACTTAAAAGGCTGAAGAGGATAACAAGGAAAATATATGCAAATGAAGCAGCAGAGCAATAGTGTAGTGGGCAGAGCATTCACCTAATGAGCAGGCATTCCCAGTTCGAGTCCCACTGCAGCACAGTCTATTTTACATGGCAAATCGCATTATAACCAGTATTTATGTTGCAGTACCCACTAAATAACACATATTTATGAACTGGAGTACTGCAGGAAATGCACATGTGAATTATCAGTGCCATAATGAATAAGGCACTAGTAAGCAGGTTTAAGCACAAATAAGCAGTAGTAAGCATGTATAAGCACTAGTAAGCATGTTTAAGTGTGTTTTCACGGGGGGTATGCACTGCCTACACAGATTAAGCAATGTGGAAGCTAATTGAGTATAAGAAACTGTAACCAGAAGTTAGCACTGCTTACCGCCGCGCAGACACGCGCACACCCATTTACAACTGCTTTAAAGTGCCTTAACCACTCTGTATCCAACGGCCTATGTTCTGCCCAGCAACAAAATAAACAGCCTCTGCAAGTCTTGAGCGCAAGACCCTGTACACTACAGCCACAGTAGATAACCACTAAGCCATCATAGCAGTGCATAAGATTGAGGTTTCAACAAATAAATCCTCACCATAGGAAAATCAAACTGAACATGTGAAAGGAATATATGTATAGTGTGATGTTGTATAACCTGCTACATAACATAAATATGTGAAGTGGAGAACTGCAGTAAGGCCAGATGTGAGGTGTTATTGGAATAAAGTGTTGAAGTCCCTAGGACCCCATACAGTGTACGTACACATGAATCACAGATTCCAGACACAGATATAACATTTAACAAGTAATAAATCAATGCCAAAAGGAAAATATAATGCTAATTAAATATTAAGCAATGCTAAGCATTGCATAGCTCAGCTTATGTGGTGTAAGCAATGTGCAGGCTAGCTAGCTCAATCTGCCCAGTGGTATACCCCTTTAAGCAATGCCAACATTAGGTAAGCAGGTGTGCCCATAGCTTAGCCTTTTCAAAACCATCCAATCATGGGAAAGTTTGGGAAATCGGGAGTATTTAAACCCCACAGGCGCAAATACTTCCCATAACTGATTGCAGCTCCCTACTGTAGGCAGAATGGCTGTAGTTGGGGAAGGTACTCGATTTAGAGTACAGCACTGGGGCACCCACGAGTCCAGATTCATGGTATGGCTCCTGGTAAAACACCATAAGCAGAGACTACTGCAGGGCCAGTACCAGGGCTCTCAGTATAAAGTGGAGGCCTGGGACAGTCTTGCCCGTCACCTCACCAGTGCCACTGGTATCCACTGGACTGGTGAGCAGGTCAGGCATCACCATGCTGACCCGAAATGGTGAAGGAGGCATTTCTTGGAGCAGTGAATCCAAGAATCAAGGAGATGGCCAATGCCCTAGCACTAAGTACCCATTGTACTACGTAGATAATGATTGCCTAGTTTGTGTATACTATGGATAGGTAATGGCTAAATATCACTGTATTTTTCTGACAGCTGCAGATGAGTGGGCTGAGAACCAGCAAGCCCATGCTGCTAGGTTGCAAAGGCTGCATCGCGATGCAGGTTAGTAATAATCTTGCATGTACTGTCATAACAAATAAATATAACAGTTCTAGACAGTATTGTACCATTATAAAAATGTATTGTGTATGGGATGTACTGAATAAACCAGACAATATGACAGGAAGACTGTCATATAGGTTGTGTGTAAATTAAGGTGTAATATCTTGTGAATAATAGTATAACCCCTGGAGTGCTTGTGTACATTCTGCTTTCATATGTTATTGTAGTGTTGCATTCTATAAATAGTACTGTTGTATTAAGCAGTGTTATCCACACTGCTGAATGCAGATAAAATGTGTAGGAAGATCAGTATAACAATGTTGGAAGTCCCAAGAGGTCAGTCATATTGTACAACTGAGGGAGACTTAGACAGAAAACATTGGAATGCTTCACACCAATTCCCTGATAGCACAGTGTACTGTGATGTCACCTGTAATATTTTACCACACACAACAGGGGTTTGAATCCCGGGAGTGGTAGCAAGTTCTATGCATAATCATACCCCACAACTGTACAGAGTTGTTGAGAATGTTCGGATAGAAAGCTGTATGCATAATTAGACCCAACAACTGTACAGAATTTGCTAGAATGTTCAGATAGTAAGCTGTAAGCATAATCATAACCATTAACTGTACAGACTGTGGCAGAATGTTCAGGTAGTAAGCTGTATGCATAATCATAACCCTCAACTGTTCTGATCTGTCCAGCATGTCCAGGTAAATGGCCCAAATCTGCTGCCCGGTAACCTCTTCCCCTGACATATCAGTGTGATGATCCAAGAAATGTAGGCAACTTTTACTGACATATAACTGACAGTCAGACCTGTACATAGTCAGAGAATGTATATGAAAGCAACCTGTCATTGTAACATCTCATCCAAAGTGTATGACAACTATTCTCAAAATATGTCACATTAACACATGCATCCTGTCAAGCTGTGACCAGTGTGTGTGCAATAACAGATTGTTAGGTATGTGTATAACATCAACATGGAATCTGGGAGTATGTATAGAATTTGTCAGGTAGTGTTAACAAAGATTTTCTCCACAGCTATACCAAGTAGGAGGTGTAGACTGTAGTTACAACACAGGTCACTTATATACTCATCTACAAGCATGGAATCTGGGAGTATGTGTAGACATTGTCAGGTAGTGGTAACAGTGATTTTTCTCAACAGCTATATCAAGTAAGAGGTGTAGACTACATGTAAGACACAGTCCACATAGATACCAATCTACAAACATACCATTGTACAAAGTAAGGACATTGGGTAGTGTAATAATACATGTAAGGGACAGATCGCTGCAGTGACTAAGAAAGTTGTGAATACTACAGGGATGTATCACTTGTTAATGGATCTCTCTCTCTCTCACCCCCACCATATGTGCTACAATAACCTAATTACACACCTCAATGGGTACATGTACACTCCAAACATCTGTCGGGACATATGTCCTATTGGTTTATAAATATTCACATTTGGTTCTATGCATATGCCATGTTAAAATACTCCCATATTGGTGGCCTGTTACCATCAGTGAAACCTGCATGCTGTTGTAATGGCCACTGTTGTCCCATATATGCATGTGCTCTGCTCACTATGCAACTGTTGTAAATCTGGTGTCTTGCATTAGTGGGAATACCTATGCATGCTGTTATAACTAATCCTGAATGCTGTTGTCTATTACTAACTGATATCTTTCTTAAAACTGCAACACCATAGCTGGTATGGGAAGGCCGGTCACAGTGGACCCACCTGTCCCACCTCAGCTGGCCATGGCACCAGGCACCAGCACATCTGGGGCCCAGCCTTAGACCTCCTCCTCCATTGGCCCTGCACCACCTTTGGGTAGAACCACCACAGGGGATGGGGCTCGGCCCCCCCGGGAGCGGAGGCAAAGAGGTACCTGTTACCCACCATTAGGTCTGGGCCATGGTGAGAAGCGAGCTCATCAAGGAGATTCGAGACAAGCTATGCCAGCTTGAGGGCCGTATGGCACAAGTGAGAGGGTGAGCCTGCCCTTCCTACCCAGCCCCCAGCACAACCACCTTTGGGGCCGTGAAGGTGCAGTGGTGAGTGCCCATGGGTGGGGACCTCAGTCCCACTGTTTCCATTTGGGGGCTCATGGGCTTGCAACTTCCAAACACCCCACCCCATCCAGTGTGTTTACCCCCTCCACATGTGTCATATACTGTCCCTGTATGCATCTTGTTTGTCTTGTCTGTTAACCTACCCAACCTACCTCTCCAAATATATCTACTACGCCTCCCCAACATTCCAGTCTCACCTGAAAAAAAAAGGCAATCTGTTCCCACAAAAAAAATCTTACCCCATACAATAGCTGTCCATTTCACACACGTGTCCACTGGACACATGTAATCTGGTCTAATTGGCATCACAACAAATTATTGTTGCCCTCAGCCCCCAAGGGGTTTGAATGTCCAAATCTACCTCCAAATTCAGTGTATATGCACAGCTGTAGCTGTAGAAGTAATGGGCAGCTATGGACCTTCCCTTCACCCTTCCTGCACATCCCTGGCTATTTACCCTACTGTCTTTCCCTCTTTGTGCCCCTTTTTTCACCACTTTCCTTTCAACCCCTTTTCCTTTTCTTTTAAAGAAATTAGTGCAGGGGTAAGCG
>NC_056744.1:56284716-56409716 GCF_019279795.1 Protopterus annectens | reverse complement strand
GGGACGTGTGTGTATGGTTTGACAAACATGTAAGCCAGTATGGTAACATACAGTGGAGCAGCATGTAACATCAGATATGATGGGACCTAGGACGATGACATCTACCACAGTCTGTACACAGGCCAAGGTACATATTAACAATAGACACACTGTCAGCATTCACCATAAGTACACAGACCTCAGTACTGTACAAACAACCACAGAATGTCCAGGTCATGTCATCAAATATAACCCCTACTGTACATAACATGTGTAGCAGTCTGATATCTTACTGGCTTGTTATCAGATATGATGACACTAATGATGGCGTACAGCAAATATGCACCTCTTAATGCATGACATATGTACAAAGGATGACAGAGGTGTGGGTGGAAGCACATACACAGGGTCAATATTGACATGTTGCTGTGATAACCTCATACATTTATTGTTGTAACAGGGTTTGTTGCAACATATGTCCTTTGAGGGATATGAGGTCAGTAACTGTCACGGCTTTCACAATCTACAGACTGCAATCCTCACACTACCTTCTGCAGTTCACAGATAGATGCTCTGTGGGTAACACATGAAACCAAAGGCACAACACACTGCTCAGTCTGCAGATGACCCTACAGATGGCGATTCCTCATAAACATAGAACTGATATGGCAACTATTAAAACATATAAGACAGCCATATCCACACACACTGTTAAACCAACATTACTCTAAATGCAGTATAGCAGCACTTACAGTCTGTAGTCAGGTCAGGCACATCCCCCTCCTGTGTGTTGCCCTGTTTCCACAGTGTATGTTGTTAGAGGTAAATCCTCAATCCATCTGAGATGCTGTTTACCAAACAACAGATCTAGTTACTGCTCACAGTGAATGAAAAGGGCCAATACCAACATGATGTTCCTAGATATTGCAGTGTGTTTCCATGCAACTGGCTATGGGAATGTTACCACAACTGTTCCACATGCAATCAGCCAGGGGAGGCTGCAATTCGTGCAGAGGCCATCAGCTAATCATGAGCATCACTTAAAATGCACTTGCTGCTGCCTAAGAAAAGGAGGTGTAGGTATCCAAATCCACCAGTGAGGGAGTGAGAGAGGCAGACAGAGGCAATGACAAGTCAGGGAGTGGTAAAACCTAAGCATGTTTGTGTCACACACCTACCAGTACAGGGTATCTAACCCCTGATGACTATGTAGTGCTATCACAGTCCTATGCAGTTATTGATACGCCACATAGCTTACCTGTTGTGGAGTCTTCAGAACACATATATGATGGTGACTAACATCTGCAACAGGGATATGGCAGCTATATGGTAGGTGAAGGACACGTGCCTGTCTGCATGAACAGATGCCAGCGTCAACACAGCCACACTCTCACAGGGATGCACACACATTGGCTCACTTGGCAGGGCCAGGGATACAGCTCATCACTCGTGAGATTTTCACAACACATTACTGTGCAGGTATCACATGCATCACACGGGTCATACAGAGGTTATATGGGCTAAAGTTATGGGTAGGTGTCTGGCATCAGATAGCATGCTTTGGTATGCCACTGGGGGTTGTAGTGAGTGTGGATGTCATCATTCACATCATACAATGCACAAACAAACACACAGGATGCCAGTACTGACATGCATGGGTGCATTTATGCATGGGTATGTGGTGGGCGACTGTACCAGACGGCTATACAAGGCTAGGTGATGGGTATACCTTGGCGTCAAGCCACATGACAATGGTCTGCATTGTGGCTCAGGGTTGCAATTTCTGCATTTGCCCACACAGGTGGGGTATTGTATCCACGATCCAGTCACCTGGGTGATGATTGTGTGTGGCCAATGCTGTGCATCGCTTCCATGTATGTGTTCCTTAGTCCATGACATGGACAGTGTCTGGGATGTGCACACCTCCCATATGCATGTACAGTGACATGTGGAACTGTACCTGGGGTGTCGGGCCCATGTTGTGTGCACAGGTTATCATCGGATGTGCCAGTCTTGAGCACCTTTGGCAGGAACTGGTAATGGACAGCAGGATACCCCTGCACCTACATTGATAACATGCTAATGACATTCCCTGGTGTCAGTGGCATCTGTCCATACAGGGCTTGTTTTCAGGCATGGTATGTCCTTTGTGGGTCACATGTGATGGCACCACAGGTGTTGTAAGTGTCCAGTGGGGAACATGGGGAAGGTGCACTGTCTGCATGTATGTGCCTATTGGACAGATAGACAGGGTGCCATGCCCTCTGTAGGCCACTGAATTCACTCCATAGTTACTATCAGTCACCAATATGCAGTGTACTGCACACATACTGGCTGTTGCCTCCGCATGTGTGTGTATGATGGGGTACGAGTGCACTCTGGGTAATACTGAGGATGCTAACTGTGATTACTTGGCCTTGCTGTCACATGTATGGGTATGGATTTGCACCCCAGCCTCTCGGCTATTTCACATCTGTTATCCCTGTACAGTGGACATTGCGATATATACTAGGGCGACCATATAAGATATTTGCAAAACCCACCTCATATTGGGCCCACGTGTCACACACTCACACCCACCTCCACACAGGATAAGAGTTACAAACACACATACACACACACACACACACACACACACACACACACACACCTGTCATGTCTGGGAGTAAAACCCCTACCTAACTAGTTTATTACACTACAACACTATGCAGGTATAGCATGCGCCACAGAAATTACTGGATCACTCCTTCCCCAAAGGTGTATATCACATTGGCTGACATCAGCAGGATAGCCAAAGTAGGGCATTTGACATGTACTGAGTGTGACTAGCCTAAAATGCATTACACCCTACACAGACATTGGAACACACACAAAACATCCACAGCCAACTTGTGTAGGTATAGAACCCCTAACAGAGGTCTATATCACACTATAGCATGGAGCTATTATAGGACACACCACAGGGATTGCTGGAGAACTCATTCCCCAAAGGTGTATATCACATTGGCTGACATCATCAGGATTGGCAAAGTAGGGCATGTGACATGTACTGAGTGTGACTAGTCTCTATAATGCATTGCTCCCTACACAGACATTAAAACACACACAAAACCTCCAGATCTGCCATGGGTGGGAATAGAACCATACCAGAGTTCTACGTCACACTACAACAGTACGCAGTTACAGCATGCGCTACAGAGATTACTGCACTATAACCTTTCCAGAGAATTATTTCTGGGTGGATGACATCAGCAGCTTGCCAAAGTTGAGCATTTGACTTGTAGGGAGTGTGATTACCCTAAAAAGCATTGCACCCTACACAGACAGACACACATGCCATGTCCAGGAGTAGAACACCTACCTAACTACTTTATCACACTACAGCAATAAGCATTTACAGGATGTGCTACAGAGATTATTGGAATGCAACTTTCCCAGAGGTGTAATTCTAGGTGGATGACATCAGCAGCCTTACCAAAGAAGGGCATTTAAATTGTACTGGAATGCAACTTTCCCAGACGTGCCACATGCGGGGACAACCTGGGTCATATTTCACAGGTACGTGTATGCAGCTGCTAGATAACTACTACCTTGAACAGTCATGTTGCACAGGTGGCACGTGCACCACATACTCTGTAGTGCTGACAGATACCGGTGGCTAGTATCTGCAGTGAGTGACATATGACCCTCGTGTGGTTGTGGCCCTTTGCCTGTGTGCTGGGTGGGAAAGGCCTGGATGGCTCCTTGTCACAATCACCCTCTTCTACACATATATGTATGTCTACCTTTGGCTTATTATAGTGTGTTGTCATTACATATACACCTGTAGTCCTATCCACTGTGTGTGCAAAGCATGAGTGGTGCATACTGAGGAGTGCCTACACTAACATCTGCAGCTGCCAGATATGTCTGGTCCACTGGTTTTTGCAGACATGGCCTTCAGTATGGCCTTTCAGTATGTTGTTGACTGACATTGCCTTCATTTCTCTAAGTGTGTGGGCATGCCCAGTATGGCCATCTGTATTGAATGTGTGGATCGAGTCCAGGTCGTTTGTACTGCAGTGCTGACCTTTGTGTTGTACACCTACAGGTAGCATGCTGTCTCTGCAGGGTATCCGTCAATCATTTGGCATGGACTGTTACTACATTTCTGCATTTCTACATTTCTGCATTTCTATATAGGATTGGGGGGGGCACACCTGATTATTTCTACATTTCTACACAGGACTGGGGGGGCACACCTGATTATTACTATATTTCTACATAGGATGGAGGGGCACACCTGACTATTTCCACATTTCTACACAGGATTGGGGGGCACACCTGACTGTCACTATATTTCTACGTAGGATGGGGGGGGCACACCTGACTATTTCGACATTTCTACACAGGACTGGAGGGCACACCTGACTGTGACTACAGTTCTACATGGGATGGGGGGGGGCACATCTGACACTTGTACACATTTGCTAGAACTGTACTGGTATGTCGAGTACTCCATTTCAGTCTGTTGTCTTACCTATTGTGCTGACTAGAGGCATACCAGTGTACTACAGATCTTAGCTTTTAATTACCTACATATTAGTTTCTGGCTTCCTACTCTTCAGAACTGGCATCCCACTGCCTGACCTGCTGTAGCCTTTCTGTGTAGGTTGAGGCGAGATTATCCATAGGCCTCATTCAGAGACCATAGCACTGCCTTTGTTTGTGTTTATCTACACCTGTCCTGATGGCTGTAATTGTTGTTGGGTATGTGACCCCCCCCCCCGACTGGTATGTGTGAGTCAGTTACCTTGTGGGTGTCCCAGTATTGAGGGTGGTGCTGCAGGGCTGCCTATGTCGGATGCACATAGTACACTCCCTACACATGGTTAAGCACAGGTAGTGTAATGTTTGGCATCCCTTTTACTGTATGTGAGAGTCAGAGTGAGGTGTTATTCCCTGGGTCCCTCCTGTGTCAGTGTATGTGCTATGTGTTGCCTCTTTGCCAAGGCCAGGGCATACTGGGCATGCCTCCTTTTGCCTACTGGAGCAGGCTCAGGTTGTTCCTCCTTCGAGTCACTCTGTGCCTTTGCAGGCCTTGGCAATGGTGGGGGGCTGTCTGGCCCTGCCCCGTGCTGTTCCTGCTGCAGCTGTTTCCACAAGATCTTATTGTGTAGCATGGCACATACGATGACATTTTGGGTACATGTAGCTGGTGAGTACTGCAAGGCTCCACCGGATGTGTCCAGGCACCAGAACCGTGACCTGAGCATCCCAAACACATGCTCTATTATAATTCTGGTCTGTGCGTGTGTCTCATTATGGAGTTCTTGCTCGTGTGTGTGTGCATTTCTGATGGGTGTCATCAGCCATGGCTCCAATGCATATCCAGCATCCCCTACATGGTAACCATCAGGGATGTCCCCATTGGCAAATCTCTGGTCAGATGCCATATGTGGGAATTGTGATAGCTTCCAGGGCAGCCAGCAAACACATTCATTATTATGCCCTGGGCATCGCACACGACCTGGCAGTTGATGGAGGGGAAGCCCTTGCGGTTGATGTAGACCCTACCCCGCTCACCAGGTGATGCTTTGATGCATATGCGCGTGCAGTCTATAGCACCCACTACCTCAGGGTATTCTGCTATTTGGTTAACAGTTGCATATTGCTGGCCATTGCCTCACTGGTGTTGGGGAGATATATTTGCTCACCAGCATGTGCTGACATGGAATCCAGGAACTGGTGGAGTACCCTGGTTGCTGATGCCTGTGAAATCCCCATCATATCCCTAGTTGGCCTTTGGAAGGTACCTGTAGCTAGAATTCTTAGGTCTACACATACCTTGGTATCCACTGGGATGGGTTCCCCTCTGTTAGATCTGTGTGTGAGGCGTGACTGGCACAGCTCAACAATTTGCTGTAGGAGGTCCCTGTCTACTCCTATAGCACTTTACCATCTCCAGCTCATGTAGCCCATGGTAGGTTACCCTGGGTCTGTACACTCTTCTCCATCTCCTCACTGTGGGTTGGTGGACAGCATTCATATCCTCATTACCCTCAGCCTCTTCCACAAGTTGTTGTATGATAGCTATAGCAGCCCCTATCATTTTGCTGTACTGAGTGTTAAAAGTTCCCTGCTTGTTTACACCGGTGGTGTAGAGTGTGGGAAAAGCCAGAGGGGAAGGTGTTTGCATAGTTTATAGTAGTGTTCTGGGCTGGGCTGGTCTGCTGTCTGTGTAATTGGCTGAATCTGATACATTTCACCTGCCAGTTAAGCTAGTTCTCCTTGATTACCTTCCTACTGCTGTTTCCTTTCCCATTGCCTTCCTGTTTGAGCCAGTGTGCATGCCATGCAAACAGAGTGCTCAAATGTGCACACTGCTGCTATTTCCTGCTTTAACTTCTTTTTTCTTCCTGTAAATCATGGTGCACGGCAGGCACACCTGCTTAAGCTTTGTAAAGAGTGCCAAGCAGGTTTAGACATACCCCCTAGCTAAGCTGTGCTAAGCTAGGAGCAATCCCGAGCCACAGAGCTCCAATCCGCTTACAGTATGCCTGACACACACCCCCATGATGTCACCTAACTCCTAGGCTTGGACCAAGCTATTCCTACTCTTACAATGTTGGGTCCAGGCTCACATGCTGTGGAATACTGGGATTCACTTTCCTTCCCCTCATTTGCATAGGAGTGTCTGCTAATGCATAGTTACATGTCTCACATTGAGCCTCCCCCTTAGCAGTCACTACTCACTGGCCAGGTTGTCTTCTGCCTGCCAGTGACTTGCATGGCAGAATACTGATTTTAGTTAGACTGTTTATTTTAGGTTTATTTTTTTCCCCCCAATGCCCTACTCTTAAACAGCTGCGATCAGCTAAAAAAATAAAAGTTGATTTTTGTATTTTATTTTTGTTTGCAATGCCAATGGCCTTATACTTGGCCATTGGCATGCTTTTTACATGATATGCAGCCTTTATATGGGGCTGTCACAGCTCCATTTTGGATTCTGCAGAAATGTACTCGGTTACTAACTGAGTACATTTCTGCAGATAGCACTAGTCCTGCATGGACTGCTGCAAGCGTCCTGAACTGCAAAATCACCTCATTTGCATAGATTTCTCCTGCAAATGGGGTGATTTGCATACCAGGGCTTAGTCTGTGCAGGATTAGTGCAGGAGCGCTCGTGCACACCCCTGCAGGCTGTTCCTGGATCGCACGGCAGACTATTGCCTGCTTGAGCTACTGCACCGATCTTGCACTCCGTGCAAGCTTTTGAGAATCTGGGGGTATCTAAAGTTCTGTACCTACAAGTTGCTCAACACATGGTGCTATTTGACCTTCCCTAACCAAGAACTGATAGAATTTGAATCATCACAAGTAATGTAATGTAAATTTCCATTCTACACAATTTTCTGATTGCATTTTATTCTCATCTAGAAGGCTTTAGCAAGCATGCTGCTTTGTTCAAAGTTGTTCTACTAGCCATCACTGGTATCTATAATTTATATGTGATAACATTTTCCAACATGGACCTATCCATGCAAAACTTCTCTTCTCACTAAATTTTATAAATAAAACCAGCTGTCATGCTATATATTTATCTCTGTTTCTATAAAATAAGTCTTTAAAATAACACTAGTGTTTAAGATATTGATACCGATAATATTAATGTTTAAGATATTCCCCAGGATTCATGAAGCTCGGCGCAAGGCCGGTGTAAGGCTTGCGCCGGCAGTGCAGTGAATAGTCAGTGTAGCAGCGCCATATGCATAGTAATGAGTGCGCGCCGCAACCACAGACACGTGAGGGCGTGGCGAGCCAGTAGGATGCGTCCGGAGGAGTGGCCAAGCCAGCAGGCGATGAGCAACCTAAAGTGCTGACTTCCACAGGCCGCCCGTAATAGTAACCGCACCAGCCAGGGCCCGTGGAGAATGAAACGTACACAGAGTATGCAACATAGTACCCGTCCCAACAAAACGGAGAACCAAACATCAACCCACGAAGCCCTAAGTGTACCCGTCCAAGGAACAAAGGATACGCGTAATACCATGTCCGTCCCGCAATGCACTGTCAGTGGGCATACCCAGTGAAGGTGTACCGCAGCATGTCAGCGCGCCACACCGACATAGAAGTAGCGACATGGGCATGGTCACCAGCAGTAGTGAGAGTACACAGCTGGGTAGCCGTGTCGATATAACAACAAGAAGGAAACAAGATACCCTAAACACAGGCAAACATGTGCATAGCAACATGTACCACACCAACAACTTGCTCGCATACACAGGACTGCATATGTCTAAGCGTAATATCCAGAAGCAGAACTCATGCATGCAAATGTAATACACAATAGCCCCATCATAGCATGTATCCCGCACCCATGTACGACCGTGCACCCAACCCAGCTAGCAGCCTTGCGTAGCTACACACCTACACACAATGGGCATACCTGAAATGTGGTAAGAAGTATTGTCCTAGGCAGTGCCACACGGGCAAATATGTACCCCACATGTTAACAACCCACCTCAGGTACAGATATGCAAATGGCTGCATGTGAATGTGTCGGCAGAATGTGTACATCCCGCATGTGGTATGGACCTGTCCAAACCCCATAGGTGTGCACACGCCACAGTGCACATAACTGTACACATCTGGACAAGGCGGTATGTTCAACCACCGTACCGATGATTAGCTATGCAGACATGTCAAACACAACACATATAGCGGAACATCTGCCTACCAAACAGGACGCCCTAACAGGGTGCCACAGGCACAGAAGGGGAAGGTGGGACATTACATGTTGAGAGTAGCATTGCCGGATGGCCAAACACCCACGCCAGCAAAGGACGGAATAACATGCATATGCCCGGATGGATGGGTATGTCATAGCATGGGAATAGGCCAAGCCAACCACCATAATAGCCATGTGTACCACATACAAACAGCCAGTAACACGCAGTAGTAATGCATGAAGGCATACACGACTGTGGGAATAGCACAGGACATATGGCACGTGCCAAGTGTAGATGCATGACACAAAACTCCAGGATGGGGCCCCCTGCAAAGAGGAACATGTGCCAACCCCACCTCCCACAGATGTACCGGCAGTGAAAACACATGCCAAACACACACCAACACTACCGTCCATCCCACGACCACAACGGAGGCTGGTCAAAGACCACCATGACGCGCGCACAAACAGGGACATGTGTAACCGTTGCCTTAACACCCCCCCATAGGCCAAAGAATAATAGAATGGACATATGCATGTAATGCTGTGAAGGATGTGTGGTAGTCCTCAGTATCACAGAGGTAGGGACACAGATACACTGTAATCAACCGTGACGTATGTGCACTGTAGACAGCATACCTGCAGGTAATACAGAGGTCAATCACGTGCCACAGAAATATACACATGAGAAAGAGGATAGGGGATAGACAAGTGTGAATGGGACAAACTATGAACATAGGTTCATAGGTCCATAGGTACAGAGTAGGCTATCTACCCAAGGTCAGCCATAACCCTAGGCCATAGTTAGGATTCCTTTGCCAACCCTCCGGTCTGGAGATAAAATGCCTATTATATTGCTGTACCTCTGTCAAGCAGTGACAATGATGTAATCCCTGGGGTATATCTGCAATCCCCATCCAATGGACAAGTTCCCCCTCGAACAAGGCTAGCAAGGTTCTCTGCCTCACATGTACTGTGATGTAGATCCACAGCATAGTGAGTGTCTGGGTGACATATGTGTCACTCCAACACATCCTATTAATGACCGTGTCAAGGTTCACGTCACCTGCCCTTGTGGTTCCGAGGGATGTAGATCCAGTAGGTGAAGCATAGTCATCAAATATGGGTCGACATGGCCTCGTATGTCAGGCACAGGTCAACACCAAACAAGAGGTATGTGACTGAATGGAGCAGGAGTCCTAACAGTGGGGCAGCATAACACAAATCCCTGACACCCTACATCTGTCTGACGATTAACCTATGGGGCCTTCCCAGCTGCTGTAGGTGTCGGGTCAGATACCCTCCGAATGGGGCAATGTACTCAATCATAGGTGTAACACGTAATGAGTACAAGGAGACGATGACCTACCCTGATCTAGATGTGAATCCCTGCACGATCAGGTGGGCAATGTAGAAGTTCTACCGAACCACGATAGCAATGTGTGTCAGCGAATGGTGACCGACAACCTGGGTCCCCAGATCCCTGGTAATTACCCCTGTGCTCAGTGGACTGCCACCCATATGCCGGACAGGGGTGACCTCGTTCTTCTTGATGGGTATGACTATGCATTACCTGGCATTTAGCTGTAGGCCATGTCCCTGACAGCAGATATACATATCTGGGAGGCCCTTTTGAAGGATATCTGTGTCAGATGTCTGTCCCACTATGGCACCCGGTTCGCAGTCATCTACAAACAATGTCAGCCATAACACCCCTGTGTGTGCTTGTACTGTGGAAATGTAGATGTAGAAAAAGAGTGGACCCAGGGCAGAGCCCTGTGGGACACCGCCTATGACAGGCAGTAAGTCCGACATGCTGCCAGCAACTATGACCGCGTGGGTCATGTCACCTAGCCAGTTTGCAACCCATCCTGCGATGTATGTGATGGGTTTATCAATGATACCGAGGGGTATTGTGTTGAAGGCCTTTGCCTGGTCGAGGTAGGCTGTATGGACTGCAAGACCCCCATTAATGGCCTCGGTGACTGTCCCTAAAACGTCAACCAGGATTTAAACGCATGAACCACCCCGACCAAGCCAAACTGGGTTGGATGCAAAGTATGCAGGTCCCCTATGTCATCATCTATGGGCGCAGTATGATCCTCCCCATGTCTTTGCAGATAAGTCTTCTCATGGTAATGAGACAGTAATAACCAGGGTCAGTGGAGGCACTGGCCCTGTGAAGTGGGACTACAGTCGCCGTCGACACAACTTGGATGCGTTACCCGAGGTGAGGCTAAGAATAAACAGCTGTCCTAACTGTGGGTCTAATTCCTCAATGAGATCGCGAGTACACAGTTGGGAAACCAGCTGGTCCCATGGATGCTGTGTTCACTACCCTGGAGAGAGCATGTCCCACCCGTGCATTACAGAACATTCGGGACCACAAACCGCTGGTACAGACATCTCTCCATGTGGGGGAGGGTGGAGATGTCTTCACCGAACCTGTCAGCCGTATGTTGGCAATGTGTGTATGTTCAGTAAACTCCACATCATTGTGAACCCAGTCAGAGCATATGTGTGAGTTACCTCCCAGGTGTCCAGCATAGCAAATGAAGGCTGTATGATTGTCTGCGAGTCCATGGAGATATATCTGTGGAACCTGCCCGGACCATGTCATGACAGCCTGTAGCTCTACACATATAATGAGCAAGGGTGTCATACCTCACAAGGTGTCTGCTCTGCCTTGTAGTAGCCACCTCCTCTCGTTGTACAGCTTGTGTATGGCTGGGGTACACCACACTGGATGCTTGGCATTGGTACAATGAACCACAGTTGGGTAAGGGAATGCCTGATCCATGCAGTCCTGTAGGTACCGGTAGAAGGCATATGTAAGTGATGCAGTGGCTTGAGTACTGTTGACCACTGGCTCAGGGTCCTTAAAGGAGACCACAGTAGTGTTCAGAATTGTGAATTTGGCCTTTGAGAAAGCCATGTGTATGGTAACCGGCAACACCCACAGCAACGTATGTCAATAGCAGAAGCCATCATCCAAATAACATAGATTAACACTGGTATTACAATATGTATTATTATACATGTATTGACATGTGTCTGCTAATTACACTTGCAAATGGCCGGTAAGACCGGGCCAAAGTGCCCGTGATTTACCTGGTATGGTGGTGTCATTCCGACAATAAAGTGGTGATACTTCCCTACTGGGACCTCTGGGGATTAATTAAAGTGGTTGTTAACCTGCATCATTGGATGTACACCATTTGGTTCCGGTTTTGGAAAACATGGTTTCCGTAGCACTACACACTATGGGTAGTCAAGCAGACATCCGCGATTGTTGAACACACAGCAGCAGTCAAAACCACTGGCCATATGGCCACAGTCCGACAAGCTCTACCCTTTACATATGCACATTGGTGTCCATTGTAGGACCCAAAAATTGTCCCGTACAGAATACGTGCCAGCCTTCATCGTCCAACCATGAGAACCGACAGTCGTGACCACGGCACAGCTAGACATATGCACCACCAGCGTGTTCAATGTTGATGACAGCTGTCCATGAAATGCAGCACATATGCACAGAAATCCCCAGAGTTCCGAGTCCATAGAAGTGCGTCCACATCCCAGTCCCACACACATGAAGGATGTGTAATGGGTACTGTCGACTGTTGCAGCCAAGGGATCCTGGGTATGAAGAAACAGGGCTCGGTGTCGTTTGGCAGATAATCCGTTGTCCCACCCCGTGGGAGGGATGTGGGCATAGCACCTGCCTTACTCCCCACTAATAATGCAAAGCATCCACTGGAGAATGCTAAATGCAGGTGTGAAATGTGTACAGCCCTATACCAGTGTCCAGTAGGCAATTCTCATGGATGGACAAGCGTACGACCAAGATGGCACCCATAACTGCAAACCCGGTGGAATTACACAGCCACAGTAAGGCATAACACAGGAAATACACATAGGGACTACAGTTGACATTCCCCATACAAAGTTGGACCGCCATGCGAACACCGGCGTACACAGCACTCAATCTGCCAGCAACAAAATGGGGAGCACTCGCTACCATACTGCGGAACAGATGGGCGACCTGTGGAACACATACTAATGGCACACCAACAACGTCAACTAGGATATGTAAACTATGGCGTTCCCACCTATAAAGAAAACATGCTTCAATGAATACATAGGGGATCAACATGTTCTGGTGGTGTTATGTTGAAAATACAGTGACGGATATGTCCTATTGGGACGTCTGAGGTTTATTTAAAGCAGTTGCTAACCTGCATCTTTGGATGTACACCATTTGTTCACAGTTCTAAAACACCTGGTTTACGTAGCACCACATAGAATGGGTAGTCAAACAGACATCCGCGATTCGGGAACATACAGCAGCAGTCAAAACCACTGGCCAGTTGGACACAGTCCAGCAACATCTAACTTTACATATGCACATTGCTGTCCATTGTAGGACCCAAAAATACCTCCTAACAGATGTCCATCCAGCCGTTTCCGACCACCAGATGATGCGATAGCCGTGACTACTGCACAGTTAGACATATGCACCACCAGCGTGTTTAAGGTTGATGACAGGTGTCCATGAAATGCAGGACATATGAACAGAAATCCCCAGATCGACGTGTCCATACATGTGCGTCCACATCCCAGTCCGCACACATGAAGGATGTGTAATGGGTACTGTCGAGGGTTGCAGCCATGGGATCTTGGGTATGCAGAAATGGGGCTCGGTGTTGTTTGGCAGATAATCCATTGTCCTGCCCCGTGGGAGGGATGTGGGTGTAGCACATGACCTACTCCCCACTAATAATGCAAAGCATCCACGGATAATGCTAAATGCAGGTGTGGAATGTGTACAGCCATAACAGTGTCCAGTAGGCAATCCCCATGGATGGACAAGCCTACGACCAGGATGGCACCCATACCTGCAAGCCCGGTGGAATTACACAGCTGCAGTAAGGCATAACACAGGAAATGCAGATGGCAACTACAGTAGACACTCCCCATAGAAATCCAGACCGCCCGTAATACCGGCACAGCACTCAATCTGCCAGCAACAACATGGGGATTACTCGCTGCCATACTGCAGAACAAATGGGCGACCAGTGGAACACATACCAATGGCACACCAACAACGTCAACTAGGAAGGTCATAGGATGTTTAAACACTGGCGTTCCTGCTTATAAAGAACATCCTTCAATGAATCAATAGGGTCTACATGTTCTGGCTGTGTTATATTGACAATACAGTGGCGTATATGTCCTACTGGGCCTTCTGAGGATTACTTAAAGCAGTTGCCAACCTGCAGCATTACATTAACACCATTTGGGTTAATCGTAGTAAAACATGGGTTTCGTAGCACAACATAATATGTGTAGTCAAACACACATCCGTGATTGGGGAACATACAGCAGCGGTCACAACCACTGGCCAGATGGACACAGTCCAACATGTTCTACACTTTACATATGCACATTGGTGTCCATTGTAGGACCCCAAATGTATCCGTCGCAATGTCAACCGCTGCGATCGAGACCCAGATGAAGTGACAGCCGTGACTACAGCACAGCTACATATATGCACCACCAGCGTGTTCAAGGTTGATGACAACTGTCCATGAAATGCAGGACATATGCACAGAAATCCCCAGATTGTCGAGTCCATAGATGTGCGTCCACATCCCATTCCCGCACACATGGAGGATGTGCAATGGGTACTGTCGAGGGTTGCAGCCATGGGATCGTGGGTATGCAGAAATGGGTGTCGGAGTTGATTGGCAGATGATCCGTTGTCCTGTCCCGTGTGAGGGATGTGGGTATGGCATTTGCGTTACTCCGCACTTATAATGCAAATCATCCACGGAGAATGCTAAATGCAGCTGTGAAATGTGTACAGCCCTATACCAGTGTCCATTAGGCAGTTCCCATGGATGGACAAACGACGCCAAGATGGCACCCATAACTGCAAACCTGGTGGAATCACACAGCTGTAGTAAGGCATAACACAGGGAATACAGATAGGGACTACAGTAGAGACTCCACATACAAAGTCAGACTGCCGTGCGAATACCGGCGTACACAGCACTCAATCTGCCAGCAAGAGAATGGGGATCACTCGCTTCCATACCGCGGAACAAATGGGCGACCTGCAGAACACATACTAATGGCACACCAACAACGTCAACTAGGAAGGTTATAGGATGGTTAAGCTATGGCGTACCCACATATAAAGAACATCCTTCAATGAATTAATAGGATCTACATGTTTCGTTCGTGTTAATTTGACAATACAGAGGCGGGAATGTCCCAATGGGATATCTGCGGATTAGTTAAAGCAATTGTTAGCCTGCATCATTGGAATTACAACATTTGGGTTCAGTGGCGGAAATCCCGGTTTACGTAGCACCACATAATATGGGTACTCAAACAGACATCCGTGATTGCTGAACATACAGCAGCAGTCAAACCCACTGGTCAGATGGACACAGTCCAATAAGTTCTACACTTTACATATGCACATTGGTGTCCATTGTAGGACCCAAAATTTATCCGTATGCAATGTGAACAGGCAGCGATCTAGAGACCCAGAAGAACTGATAGCCGAGACTACGGCACAGCTAGATATGTGCACCACCAGCGTGTTCAAGGTTGATGACAAGTGTCCATGAAATGCAGGACATATGAATAGGACTCCCCAGGTTGCCGAGTCCATAGGCGTGTCCACATCCCATTCCTGCACACATGAAGGATGTGCAATGGGTACCGTCGAGGGTTGCAGACATGGGATCGTGGGTATGCAGAAATGGGGCTCGGTGTTGATTGGCAGATAATCCGCCGCATCGCCCGTGGGAGGTATGTGGGTATAGCACATGCGTTACTCCCCACTAATAATGCAAATCATCCACGGAGAATGCTAAATGCAGCTGTGAAATGTGTACAGCCCTATACCAGTGTCCAGTAGGCATTTCCCATGGACGGACAAACGTCACCAAGATGGTCACCCATAACTGCAAACCGGTGTAATTCCACAGCTGCAGTAAGGCATAACACAGAAAATACAGATAGGGACCACAGTACACACCCCATACAAAGCCAGACCCGATGCGAATACCGGCGTAGACAGCACTCAATCTGCCAGCAAGAAAATGGGGTTCACTCGCTTCCATACTGCGGAACAAATGGGCGATCTGTGGAACACATACTAATGGCACACCACCAACGTCAACTAGGAAGGTTATAGGATGGTCAAGCTATGGCGTACCCACATATAAAGAACATCCTTCAATGAATTAATAGGATCCACATGTCATGGTGGTGTTATTTTGACAATACAGTGGCGGATATTTTGTATTGTGACTTCTGAGGATTATGTAAAGCAGTTGCTAACCTGCATCTTTGGATGTACACCATTCGGTTTCAGGTTTGAAAGACCTGGATGTCGAAGCACTACATAATATGTGTAGTCAAACACACACCGTGATTGGGGAACATACAGCAGCAGTCAAACCCACTGGCCAGATGGACACAGTCCAACAGGTTCTACACTTTACATATGCACATTGGTGTCCATTGTAGGACCCAAAAATTTAGCCATGCAAGATAAACGTGATGGAGGAGCGCGCTGAAGGCGTAACAGCCATGGCTACGGCACTGTTAGACATATGCACCACCAGCGTGTTTAAGGTTGATGACAGGTGTCCATGAAATGCAGAACATATGAGCAGAAATACCCATATGGTCGTGTCCATAGATGTGCGTCCACATCTCAGTCCCGCACACATGAAGAATGTATAATGGGTACCGTCGAGGGCTGCAGCCATGGGATCGTGGGTATGCAGAAATGGGGCTCGGTGTTGTTTGGCAGATAATCCGTTGTCCGCCCGTGGGAGGGATGTGGGTATAGCACATGCCTTACCCCCCACCAATAATGACAATCATCCACCGGAGAATGCTAAATGCAGCTGTGAAATGGGTACAGCCCTACACCAGTGTCCAGTAGGCATTTCCCAAGGATGGACAAACGACGCCAAGATGGCACCCATAACTGCAAACCTGGTGGAATCACACAGCTGTAGTAAGGCAAAACACAGGGAATACAGATAGGGACTACAGTAGAGACTCCACATACAAAGTCAGACCGCTGTGCGAATACCGACGTACACAGCACTCAATCTGCCAGCAAGAGAATGGGGATCACTCGCTTCCATACCGCGGAACAAATGGGCGACCTGCGGAACACATACTAATGGCACACCAACAACGTCAACTAGGAAGGTTATAGGATGGTTAAGCTATGGCATACCCACATATAAAGAACATCCTTCAATGAATTAATAGGATCTACATGTTTTGTTCATGTTAATTTGACAATACAGAGGCGGGAATGTCCCAATGGGATATCTGCGGATTAGTTAAAGCAATTGTTAGCCTGCATCATTGGAATTACACCATTTGGGTTCAGTGGCGGAAAACCCGTTTACGTAGCACTACATAATATGGGTACTCAAACAGACATCCGTGATTGCTGAACATACAGCAGCAGTCAAACCCACTGGCCAGATGGACACAGTCCAATAAGTTCTACACTTTACATATGCACATTGGTGTCCATTGTAGGACCCAAAAATTTATCCGTACGCAATGTCAACCTGCTGCGATCGGAGACCCAGATGAAGTGACAGCCATGACTACGGCACAGCTACATATATGCACCACCAGCGTGTTCAAGGTTGATGACAACTGTCCATGAAATGCAGGTGATATGCACAGAAATCCCCAGATTGTCCAGTCCATAGAAGTGCGTCCACATCCCATTCCGCACACATGGAGGATGTGCAACGGGTACTGTCGAGGTTGCAGCCATGGGATCGTGGGTATGCAGAAATGGGTCTCGGTGTTGATTGGCAGATGATCCGTTGTCCCGCCTGTGAGGGATGTGGGTATGGCATATGCGTTACTCGCACTAATAATGCAAATCATCCACGGAGAATGCTAAATGCAGCTGTGAAATGTGTACAGCCCTATACCAGTGTCCATTAGGCAGTTCCCATGGATGGACAAACGACGCCAAGATGGCACCCATAACTGCAAACCTGGTGGAATCACACAGCTGTAGTAAGGCAAAACACAGGGAATACAGATAGGGACTACAGTAGAGACTCCACATACAAAGTCAGACCGCTGTGCGAATACCGCGTACACAGCACTCAATCTGCCAGCAAGAGAATGGGGATCACTCGCTTCCATACCACGGAACAAATGGGCGACCTGAAACACATACTAATGGCACACCAACAACGTCAACTAGGAAAGTCATAGGATGGTTAAACTAAGGCGCACCCACTTATAAAGAACCTTCTACAATGAATTAGTAGGATCTACATGTTTTGTTCATGTTAATTTGACAATACAGTGGTGGGAATATCCTAATGGGACATTTGAGGATTAGTTAAAGCAATTGTTAGCCTGCATCATTGGAATTACACCATTTGGGTTCAGTGGCGGAAAACCTGGTTAACGTAGCACTACATAATATGGGTAGCAAGCAGACATCCGTGATTGGGGAACATACAGCAGCAGTCAAACCCACTGGCCAGATGGACACAGTCCAATAAGGTCTACACTGTACATATGCACAATGGTGTCCATTGTAGGACCCCAGAGATTCATCCGCACGCAATGTCAACCTGCTGCGATCGAGACCCAGAAGAACTGACAGCCGTGACTACGGCACAGCCAGACATATGCACCCCAGCGTGTTCAGGGTTGATGACAACTGTCCATGGAATGCAGGTGATATGAACAGATATTCCCAGATTGTCCAGTCCATAGAGGTGCCCACATCCCATTCCGCACACATGGAGGATGTGTAATGGGTACCATCGAGGGTTGCAGCCATGGGATCCTGGGTATGCAGAAATGGGCTCGGTGTTGTTTGGCAGATGATCCGCTGTCCCGCACCGTGAGGGATGTGGGAGTAGCATGCCTTACTCCCCACTGATAATGCAAAGCATCCACCGCTAATGCTAAATGCAGGTGTGAAATGTGTACTGCTCCATACCAGTGTCCAGTAGGCAGTTCGCTAGGGATGGACAAGCGGACCAAGATGGCACCCATAACTGCAAACCTGGTGTAACCACACAGCTGCAGTGAGGCATAACACAGGAAATACAGATAGGGACTACAGTAGACACTCCACATACAAAGCCAGACCGCTGTGCGAATACCGCGTACACAGCACTCAATCTGCCAGCACCAAATGGGGATCACACGCTTCCATACCGGAACAAATGGGTGACCTGTGGAACACATACCAATGGCACAATATCAACGTCAACTAGGAAAGCCATTGGATGGTCAAACTATGGCGTCCCACCAATGAAGAACATCCTTCAGTGAATTAATAGGATTAATGTCAATTGACCATGGAATACACCTAATCAACATCAAAGACCCGCTGGCACCTTATGGCACACAAACCAAGTCACACATAGGTAGATGAAACAGTCAACGACACATTTTGTCCACGACAGGTCACATATGGTATCCAAAGGTTACTTCATAGACATGTAAGCGCTTATCACCCGTAGGCTCCGTGGAGACTTACACATAACATAGAAGCATCCAGGCTTTAAATATCCCCTTACACTTCCATTTGTTACTTTCTATGCAAACAATGAACATGTAACCACAGCATAGAAAGCACAGACGCAATGTTAACCACGCACACATATGTTAACATCTCAGAAAGCATCCTATTAACACATGTATTATATGATATTGTACTATGCCAATACTCATCAATCAAAGATCTAACAATGTATATGGAAGATATGCATAGCATATCACTGTAATACAGCGGTACAGAACTGAAAGAGTGGACAAATGTGTGTTAACTCTACATCTGTACCTAAACTACATTCCTGTTATGCTCCACCTGCTTCTCAAAAGAGGCCTCATCAGTGTTCCATCAGTCAGCCCTGGTGTGTGGCCAACCCTCCACCTACTAATCCATCTAAATCCGCATTCTATAGCATAGCTGATGAGGTCCCCCCTCTGGTATTATAACCTAGACGCCGCAAAACACGGAATGTAGACGTATGCCTTGTGATGTGCGCATAGCTGGCCGTAGGCATACGCCAATCCTGCGGCTGGCTGCCCAGGGCGCCGCACTAGTAGGGCCACCTGTCTAGTAGGTGTGTCATGTAGGTATACCAAGATGGGGCACCATGTGTTGTGGTGGTGGGCACCATGGAGCCCTACAGCCTAGGGCAGCAGTCGATCTAAGGCCGCCGTAGGAGGGGTAGTACGGTTCGCAGGTATGTGCAGACGTGCACATGAAACAGCGGTCCACAAGGATTACCCATAGTGGCGACACCTGCACAGATGGCTATAGCGGACACACACACGCCATGCATACAGCACAGGTAGACATACACACACCATAAATAGGCAAGTACACACAAGGTGTATGGCGGTACGGTACAGTGTCAGGACAGCAAGGATAGCTGTCTGCCACGATATCCAGCAGATGTCTTTAGGGTGTTCTGGAATACGGACGGTGCATGGACAATGAGTGGATATGCAACGCACTACAGTTATATGTCAGCCGTGCAAATATGCGACCCATGGGCAAGACACCCGTCCATGCTAGAGCACCACTACGGGCACAACATAGGCACGTAGATATACAATGACAGAGATACAGATGGACACATGTGGCAGGCCGTGAGTGTAATGTACACAGCACCACCCCACCACACCATAGCAGGGTGCACGTGGAGAACACGCCACGGAGGTCGCCACAGCAGGCACACAAGCAGTACACCAGCTGCATCCCACCATCCACAAACACAGGGATGGCGGCAGGATATGAGTGTTCTGTGAAACCTCAAAGCCATACCCTATGAACCCATGCAGCTGGGAGCATGGACACACACACACATGTGGCAGGCATGGTGATTGACCACACCCCCACATACCCAAACACACAAACATATGACACAGGTATGGAATGCGCTACGTGGACCACCGAACACACCACCATCAGAGGCACATGTACAGTTGGGTGACAACATCCGTAAAGGAATGGCCGCTGATAGCCAAGGTATGTGTGCAAGCGTGCCTAAAGCTTGTTCATCTGCAGAGGCAGCTGGAAACACACACACACACACACACACAGGAAGGGCCAAGAGTCGAACCCACGCCTACCTACATGAACTCACTACAGCATGAAGCATTTACAGAACGCCACGAGATTACTGAGCACAGCTGTTAGAGGCATACTTCTAGGCGGGTGACATCACCAGAAGAGAATAGCTGGCAATAGCCAAGGTATGTGTTGCGCGCCTAAAGCATGTTCATCTGCAGAGGCAGCTGGAAACACACACACACACACACACACACACACACAGGGAAGGGCCGAGAGTCGAACCCACCTACCTACATGAACTCACTACAGCATGAAGCATTTACAGAACGCTACCGAGATTACTGAGCACAGTGCTGTCAGAGGCATACTTCTAGGCGGGTGACATCACCAGAAGATAATAGCTGGCAATAGCCAAGGTATGTGTTGCGGCCTAAAGCATGTTCATCGGCAGAGGCAGCTGGAAACACACACACACACACAGGGAAGGGCCAAGAGTCGAACCTATGCCTACCTACATGAACTCACTACAGCATGAAGCATTTACAGAACGCTACCGAGATTACTGAGCACAGTGCTGTTAGAGGCATACTTCTAGGCGGGTGACATCACCCATAAGAGAATAGCTGGCAATAGCCAAGGTATGTGTTGTGAAGCGTCTAAAAGCATGTTCATCTGCAGAGGCAGCTGGAAACACACACACACACACACACACACAGGGAAGGGCCGAGAGTCTACATGAACTCACTACAGCATGAAGCATTTACAGAACGCGCTACCGAGATTACTGAGCACAGCGCTGTTAGAGGCATACTTCTAGGCGGGTGACATCACCCGTAAGAGAATAGCTGGCAATAGCCAAGGTATGTGTTGCAAAGCATCTAAAAGCATGTTCATCTGCAGAGGCAGCTGGAAACACACACACACACACACACACACACACACACACAGGGAAGGGCCGAGAGTCGAACCTACGCCTACCTACATGAACTCACTACAGCATGAAGCATTTACAGAACGCACTACCGAGATTACTGAGCACAATGCTGTCAGAGGCATACTCCTAGGTGGGTGACATCACCAGAAGAGAATAGCTGGCAATAGCCAAGGTATGTGTTGGGTTGCCTAAAGCATGTTCATCTGCAGAGGCAGCTGGAAACACACACACACACACACACACACAGAAGGGCCGAGAGTCGAACCTACGCCTACCTACATGAACTCACTACAGCATGAAGCATTTACAGAACGCGCTACCGAGATTACTGAGCACAGCGCTGTCAGAGGCATACTTCTAGGCGGGTGACATCACCCGTAAGATAATAGCTGGCAATAGCCAAGGTATGTGTTGCGGCGTCTAAAGCATGTTCATCTGCAGAGGCAGCTGGAAACACACACACACACACAGGGAAGGGCCGAGAGTCGAACCTACGCCTATCTACATGAACTCACTACAGCATGAAGCATTTACAGAACGCTACCGAGATTACTGAGCACAGCTGTCAGAGGCATACTTCTAGGCGGGTGACATCACCCGTAAGATAATAGCCGGCAATAGCCAAGGTATGTGTTGCCGCATCTAAAGCATGTTCATCTGCAGAGGCAGCTGGAAACACACACACACACACACACACACACACACACACACACACACACACACACACACACAGGTAAGGGCCGGGAGTCGAACCTACGCCTATCTACATGAACTCACTACAGCATGAAGCATTTACAAAACACGCTACCGAGATTACTGAGCACAGCGCTGTCAGAGGCATACTTCTAGGCGGGTGACATCACCCGTAAGAAAATAGCTGGCAATAGCCAAGGTATGTGTTGCGAAGCGCCTAAAGCATGTTCATCTGCAGAGGGAGCTGGAAACACAGACACACACACACACACACACACACACACACACACACAAGGGCTGAGAGTCGAACCTACGCCTACCTACATGAACTCACTACAGCATGAAGCATTTACAGAACGCACTACCGGATTACTGAGCACAGCACTGTCAGGAGGCATACCTCTAGGTGGGTGGTATCATCTGCAGAGGCAATGCGGCCGATAGGGAATGAAGACAGAGTGCGCAGTCACACAGCCTGTTACCATCCCAAGGTGGCCGTGACAGTAACACGGTAGTGCTGCAGTCGGGAATACCAAATAGCTACGGAGCAGTACATCACGACATGAATACGGGATGCACCACATGACAGTATACCCTATGAGAGGGCATCCGCGGCAGGATGTAGGCAGCCAATGTGGCATGACAGCCACATATGAGTCACCTGGATGGTCACCATGGCTATGCAGGATGTCATTGGCCATGGCTACACGCCTAGTAGCAGACATCGGTGCCGACTGTCGTGTGTACCCCCGACAGGTGTACTGGTCATGCCTCTCACACCTAGCGGTTGCAAAGGGGAGACAGACATGCTCACGGGGTATCAACGCTGTCTGGTGCAGGGTGCACTGTACTGTGTGTCCATCTACACAGCTGCTTACTGGGCATGCTCAGACACTTAGAATCGGCACAGAGCAGACATGCATACACATGGGGCAACGGCATGGGAGGCAGACTGTGGACCGCCGTGTGTCCAGCCACACAACAGCAACCCGGCCATGCCACAGACGTGGCAGTTGCGCGGGAAACAGGCATGCACCCGGGTATCAATGCAGTCGGGCGGTGCATTGTACTGTGTTTCTATCTACACAGCTGCTCACTGGGCATGCTCAGACACTTAGAATCGGCACAGAGCAGACATGCATACACATTGGGCGACAGCATGGGAGGCAGATCAGGACCGCCGTGTGTGTCCAGCCACACAACAGCGACCCGGCCATGCTCACACACGTAGTATGTGCTACGCGCCATCCGGCATGCAGACAGAGTGCACACACCGCAAGTCACGGCCAGGTAAACCCGTACACACGCACAGGGTGGACACACATGCAGTCACACGTACACACACAGATGACAGCACAGGCGCCATGGGTGCAGGCTGAACATGTACACACCGGCGAACACTGTAGCTGCTATGCCAGCACCTTGTTATCGGTGCAGCAGTATGCCTCACGGTCCAGAAACTGCATGTGACATATGTCCAGAAGACTATGTGGCGGTGTACGTCCGTGCAGAGTACACATGTACTATCAATGATCCCACAGGTGTGATGTAGTCCACCCGCATCGTATACACAGACAGGCATGCTCCACACATGCCACGGGCCTGACACAGGTATGACACATGACTGCAGCTGTACCACAGTGAAACAATGTCCGGATATGTCACATATGTGTTTTTCCAGGCTGTGTGCATGGACTGCACGCAGGACACATACGAGGCCTGTGATGGACCACATGCATGACACAGGCACGCGTAATACACACACGAAGGGAAGGTGGACACATGTCTGTGGTATGCACCCCTACAGGGTGTGCCGGTGTTCACAGGGACACATACCCTTGTACAGTTTGCCTGTGACAGCTGTGATACCAAACCACAGTCCATGTTCCATGCATGTTGACACACATGTCACAACGTAGCAATGCATACACACATGGCAACAGGGGATACATGTGACACATGTACTGTGCACGGTGCAGCCATGCAGGGGCAGTGTCTGGTGTCCGTAACACAGTTGCAACCCCCTCACACATGCATACCCATCATGGGGGCCGTCATATGGTGGCATAGTAACAGCACGCATGGCAGTCTGTGTGTACACCATTTGTTTAAACACCTGTCCACATGCATGTGTGCAGGTGCTGGTCACAGGTGTGTCACACACCGTCCTACCCTGCCATGTGCATACAGTCCGCTATGTCGCCTTTACATGACAGCGCTGCCATGATGCATACCCATCAGCCATGCGGGTTTGACCATATGTCACATTGCCACTGTAACCCCTACCACCACCCAAGTGCAGATATTGGCACAGATGCCGGATACAGTGGTAGTACGCAGGATGCACCACATACCGCTGCACGCCTGCACAAATCCCATGTAGCGGGTGTGGCATTCCTAGCACCAACATGTGTGCAGGAATGTGTGCCCATGTATGCCACAGATCGGGGGAACTATGTGCCACGTGCCACACATCACTGTACACCATGGTAGAGCTCTGTACCTACATCAGTGTAGGGTGCACCGATGTGGATGGTGTAGTACATGCAACACGTCATCCCTCCGTGTAGATATGTGTGGCCACCACCATGTCGGTGTGTCGACATGTGTGTATGTCTGCTGCCTGTTGAGAGGGTGTATGCAGATATCGTGTTGTGACTGGACACTGACCACACAGGGTGAACATCCTGTAGTGGTGCTGCATTGTACAGCCCTGTCATTTCCATATCTGTGAGCCTTACTGGCCACCTGTGCAAGACCACCCCCTGTAACATTGCTAGTCGGTGCATTGTCTTGTGAGGGTGCCGACCACACAGACAGGTGTCCCCATCTGCACACAATGGTGTGTGTGCCATAGAGGTGTACGCCCGCACGCGGAATATTCCTATACCGGTACAGCATCCGACTGTCGAACACTGTGCACCACAGCTGACAGGTGACACCTGCGGTCAGTAGCCAGCACACTGCGTACGACACCCGCAGAATGTCACCATACCTGTACTGTGTCATGCCATGTATGTGATGTCTCTGTCCACCGTAGCCTGTGGCACCGACCACAGGCGCCAGGGGCAGTATTTGTGTGGACATGTGCGCCATGTACTGTAAGCAACATTACACTGTATCCGGCCCGTGCTCGCAGGTTTATGTGTATGACCTCTCTTCTTGCATTCCCGACTGTCTGTTCTCTACATCACAAAAGCTCTGCACCTGCTCCCATAGTATTCCCACACAGATAAAGTACATGTATACTCAATGGAGTACTACACTGTCCTAGAATCCCCTTGTGTGCCCACTTCCCTATAGGTGCCTTCTGACCCGGTTACGTAGCAAATGCATTCACATCCTCTGGCATGTCGACGGGTCAATTGCTAGCAACCTCTCCTGTTCAGATGGTGAATCTGGGTGTCCTGGCCTCTGTTACAGGTGCCTCATGGACACGGACAAGCCGCACCTCCCCCAATGAACATAATACATGTGACAGACGCAACTATATAGCCAGACAGGGGGCTGTGCTCTCCCCAACCATGACCGACAAGACCACGCGGGAGGGGAAGGACACAATGCACACCACATACCCAGTGTCACATGTGACTATCGCAAATGCTAATCAAACACATGAACACACTAAGACATACCTGGAGGCACTGTAGGACATGTCACGAACCTAACGAGCCCTCTGATGCAGACACACAAGCTACTGCCTCCACAAGACATAGGACATGCAACACATGGTTCCCAACGTCAGTGTGCTAACCCGGCAGAGACCCAAAGGCGAGACACACTGCCAGACACACCTGTAATGGGTGACGCCACTGCCAGACACACCGACGTCCCACCCACCATACTGAACAAGGGAATGATCACAGTAGGCTGCCTGCCGGGTGCTGGAATATGCCACATAACGCACGCACTCAGGTCACTCCGCAGCATGTGCAGGTATGACGCGGTCATTGCCCATGCCGGTGTCTACGTCTGGTGGCATACCACCCTGGGATACATTACAGGACACATAGAGGGCCACTCAGATTGTGTAGCCCAGGCCGGCATGTCCCTGAGCCTGGGCAGTATCCCACCCTCATCAAGTATGATGCCACTACACTGGCTCAATGTGGTCACCCTTGATAATGTCCTGGTTACCGGTGTCAGTCTGAGGATCCGGATTCCATTTACCTGGGATGACATGCTTGGCACGCCACGCCCCTTCGCATGGTATGGCTGGCAGCTGTCGCCCCTGGTCTACAAGGGTTTGGCAAAGGCACCTGCCACCCCCACAGTGCTCACCGCAGGCACGGCTGGAATGATAAACCTACCACCCCACACTACAAGCCTGGAGAACACACAGGATAATACAGCTCACTGCCAGTGGTCTACAGCCAAGCTGCACACCCTCAAATGCCCTCCTCAGTATGGAGGACATCAATGTCAGTGCTGTGACTGAAACATTGGTCAGGGCTGCTGAGAGCACCCCAGCACTGTCGGGTCATACCCTATATCACGCTGCTCAGGACCATAACCCGGACATAACACAGAAGGAGGGGGAGTCCCCATTTCCATGACGGATACATACACCTCCATGTTGGCAGAGATGCATGTAGCAGCAGGGAATATCCAGGTGCAATTAACCATGGTTAGGACCGCCCTACAGTATGTTGCATGCTACAGACCACCCTCCCAATCCCAGGATACCTGCACAGCCATCCTGAGGACACTGGTGGGTGTGCATGCTCTCACACCATCGTATTGGGTGACATCAACCACCCATACATAGACCGAGAACATTACCCAGGACACAACACCCTACGCCACAGGTCCCAGGTGTTCATACACCTGACTGCTGTGGAACACCCATGCACCATACCCACTAGGGGGGGACGTATACCAGTTCTGATCATCACACATGGGGAGGATATGCTCCACACAGGATGTACATCCCTCAATGGTGATGTCAGACCATATAGTGTATCCACTGGTAATCCGCATCCTGCACCCAACACCAGCATGGGAGACGTAAGTGACGACCTCTCCACAGCGAACCACACGCCATACGACCGTGTGGTACCCTACAAGGCCTCCATGCCAGTGGTAAACACAGGCCACACTGCTGAAACCCTTACAAATGCCTTCTCTGAGCACCCCCAGGGATGTCTGCACCAAGCGATCATGATAACATCAGGACCTTGTCCACCAAAGGCAGGCACATGGTCTGGTGGACCCCAGCCATTGACAAACTGTACAACAACAGTTGGAGCTAATACATGACAGAGCAATATCAGTACCAGGAAGGCATCACTCATTAATACCGCGTTAACATACGGTCACACATACAATCATCCAAGGCCGCTTGTGGGAGTGGTACTGCAGAGGGCACATGAGACAACCATAGGGCCTTCCTTAGCTGTGGTAGGGACATGGGTGGGAGCACAGTCATGCCCGGAATTACTCCAGAATGGTACAATGGTCACTGAACCCACAGACATTGTCAACAAACCAGCGGACATGTTCCATGCATACATCTACCCCCCCAAGAGGGGACGTATCCATCCCACCAGAGTCTAGACTCCCAAACATCTCGTATGCCCAGGAGTGATCTGACATCTGTTAAGCGGTGAACACAGCACCAATGGGCCCAGATGGTGTCCCTGGCTGTGTGCCACTCAACCTCATTGAGGCCCTCACCCCACACATAAGGCCGCTGTGTCATCTTAGGCTTACTACGGGCTGGGTCCCCGCTGGATGGCATACGGCAGCTGTGGTCCCACTACGCCAGGGTAGTGCTCTTATGGACTGTAGACATTCCTGCCCTATCAGCTTGACATGCCTTGTCTGCAAAGCTGCGGGGAGGTCCATACTGGGGCCCATAAATACAGACAGTGGTGTACAGCCAATACCAGAACATACCCACATCGACTTAGTCAAGGGCAGATCCTGCCTCCCTAACCTGCTCGACCTGTCTGGAGGGGTCACTAAGGCCATTGATGGGGTACGTCGGTTTGCACAGACTACCATGACCTGGCGGGAGCATTCAAACCACACTCCACGTGGGACTCATGGAAAGGCTCGCCAGCATACATGTGGGGACATATGTCACACGATGGTTTGCCAACTGGATGGAGGTCACACCACACAGGGTTTGTGTTCCTGGTGCCATGTCAGACTCCAAGCTGGTCTCGAGTGGAGGCCCACAGGGCTCAGTCCTGGGTCCCCTCCTGTTCGGCATTCAACCTTCCAATGTGCATGCAAACATAGGGGGATTGTGGCAGACAAGGTATGCAGATGACTGCACACCGGCCACCATACCCAACACCCCATCTGACACGGACATCCACCTGGGGCCTCATAGAAATGGATAACTGGTGCCAGAGCCATGGCCTGATGCTACATGCCAGGGAAGGTGCAGACCTACCCAGTGGGAAGGACATGTTCGCCCCGACGTAACATGTAGGTGGTAATCCATTCAACATGGTGGACGTGTTCAGGACATGGGTACCACACCTGTCGGTAACCTCTGTCGACACACACAATGCCAATGTGGTTGGGAAGACATTCCACTGTGGCCACCTGGTCAGGAAGGAATCACATCCACATCAGGGGAGTTCATTGTACCCCTGTACACTTCACACATCAGACCAATGATTGCGTATAATGCCACATCTGGGATGTACCTAACCTGACACCTGCAGCACTCGGAAGGACCACAAACGTTCCACAACACAGGGATAAAGGTGCTGAGACATGTGTCACACGCTGCCCGACCAAGGGGACTCCGCTGTATACCTTCCCAGCACGCCTGCTCTGTGGTGATCTGTGCCTGACATACACGGCCATGTCCGACCTGGGTGACATGGACATGTTCCACCTCCTAGGCTCCAAGCAAACACGGGCACAGAAGCGACTGTCAGAAACCTCAACACGAACATGAATAGGATGTGCTGGGGGAACAGGGTCAACGCCCAGAGGCCCCCTACAACATGGAGAGGATTCCCAGCCCATGTCAAGCAGAGCCCCTGACTGACTTTGTCCAAGAGTAATCATGACGTGTGGATGTGTGATCAGAGGTATGCGCCAGGCATCATCTCTGTGTCACTGCTGGACAGAGGGACAGCGGACCGATGGATGTGGTATCCTCATCCTAAGGTGTTAACAGCCACACACAGTCTGGCTAGGCTTACATGCCATAGGGCACATAGCCTGGTATGTACATGTGCGTCTATGTACCTATGTAGGGGTCCATGCAGGTTGCGGGTACCTGTGGTATGCTGATATTGCCAGATGTGCCTGTGGGTACCCCACAGCTACACGTGGGGGACTGATAACAGTGCTCCCAGTAGGCACATGCAAGTACACCGTAATGGCATACGGGTTAACTGAACCAACATGGTGCTACACATGTAACCGCCACGCATACCGTGTACACAGAACAATGAATGCTGCACCTGCACTACATGGTATGTCTGCTGCATGATGTCAGTGCATGACCCACGTCACATACGCACCTGTCACCTGTCATACACAACCACCGCAACATACACATCGCGTACTATGCGGACACAGGTATCACATACACCTCTCACTATCTTGTCCACCCTGTGCATCAGAATATGTTTGCATAACCGTGCACCGATGGTGTGGATCACGGTGCTGCGGCAGAGGCTTCATCATATGCCCAGGGTGATATGTGTGCCAGGGGCATAGGCTGTACCAATGGATGACATCATGTGTGTGTGTAAGGGCCTGTGCATTTACTGGGCATGACTGTGCAGAATGCATGTGGATGTGGTGGAGCCCTACAGGTGTGTCTGCTGTGTGTGGGTATGTGTGTACACAGTTCAGCCATCTGTGATGCCTACATGGGGTATACTTGGCAGCCCCAGACTGTACAGTGCATGTTGTACGGCTCACTGTGTCCGCCTGCGGCCACGTGACCCGTGCCTGCCTGGGGTCGCATGGGCACTACCGGGTGGAGGTATGGAGTGGCCACTCTCCGATGACACATGTCCGCTGGAACCATGTCCACGCTGGGACCATCCAGGGCCACGTCCACATGGCCTGCTGTGTCCTGGTGTGGTTGGTGTAGCACCAGCTGCACTGCTGCTGCTACCAGCACTGTGTGAGTGGGCATGAGAGGTGGCACGCACACGTCGACCTGCACTAGGTGGTGTTGCTGGCCTACGGCCACGTGTCCTACGCCTCACCCCTACCAGGTGTTCCAGCACAGACAGCTCACGCTCATGGATTGACATGCCTCAGTCGAGGATTCCAACCATCTCACCTAATCTCCTATCCAGAACATCGGCAAGCTGCTGTTGAGCATTCGCCAATGACTGGATGTTCTCATTTAAGGAACAGATTGCGGCCCTCTGCAGCCTCTGCCCTTCTTGGTTCTGCCATTTGGCATGTGCCTGTGCCGCCATTACAGTCTGAAACATGCATCTGGTGATACCAGCTGCTGCACCCTGTACGGCAGGTGCATGTCTAGCAGTGCTCCTCCTACGAGCAGCACCAGCCACATGCCTGTGTGGCACTTCACCAGTCATTACACTGGCAACATGGTGTGTACCCGCACCTTCTGCAGCCACCACACATTCCTGCTCGGTGCCAACAGACGCTGACTGTCCTTCCTCTATGGGCAACGGTGATGTGGTATGTGTCGGCATCTGAACCATGTGCGGGGATGAAGGGGACATAGGTGGGATGTGATCCAATGGCACAGCTTCTGCCCGTGACGACCCTGCCTGTGCCTCATGCACATGGTCATCACCGCTAGTATCTGTGGGGACACTAGCATCAGATGGACCGCAGGAGGGGAACGCACCTACAGCACCTGTGAATACAAAGACATACCGTAAGTTACATTACACACACGCAGACACACACACACACACACACACACACACACACACACACACACACACACACACACACACACACACACATGCAGACACACACACGCTGACATACACATGCAGACACACACACATGCAGACACATCATGCATGTGATATTGCAGGTGGCATGCAGCATTCCCACACCACAGCCCAGTGAATGCAGCCCAGACATTAATAGTGGTAGTATGCATACTGCCCTGGAGTGCACACTACATCAAGCAGGTGTCCTTTAGTAGGCTTGCAGTACACACATTCATGGTAGTTTGCATGCATCACCGTGATACACCGTGTGGCCACGGGCGGATTAACAGTACACATGGCTGGCGCCACTATGTCATGTAAACCGCAAACATGTGCGGTATCATGTGGACATGTGACAATGGTGTCCCACCACATGCACCACATCATAACGGATGTCACAGTGCAGTGTTATGTGTACAGTCTACAGATAGAATGCATGTGTAACAAGGATGTCTGTGCAGGTGTGGTTGGTGTGAGCTGTGTACATAGCTGTACAGTGGGGAGTACGGGCACTGTGCCACTGCACGGCAGCAGGACACAGGTATGTTTCTGTGCGATGCGTAACCTGGACGCATTGCATTGCCATGTCTGCAACTCAGTCATGCTGTTCCACAGCACGTATATGGTAGACATTGGTGGCACCTCTAATGGCTGCAGACAGGCATTCCATTTGTCTTGTGTACCACATCGGATGTCCAGGGGGTCCACTACAGCGATGACCGCACTATGTGTGGACAGGGTGCAACGGTGACTACCCACTGCGGATGTACTGTGTGGCAACATGCCTGTAGGTATCACCCATGGCCATGGTTGTCTGGTTCATGGACAATTGTGTGTGATGGGCATCGTGTACACAGCCCTGTGGTGGCCCATGTGACATACACCCATACTAGTCTGAGGTGTCACATTCCCGAAGGCTATGCAGACATTGTGGATGTCTGCTATGTCATGCGTAGGTCATGTCATGGTGTGACAATGTTACGGACAGACCACCACGTGCATGGGACATGTCATGTGCCATGTCACAACGTGTGCACCCAATGCAGGGGCATAGGTCACAGTGGTAACACCTGTGTTCTGGCCAGATCACAGCTCACTATGTGGTACTGTGTGCATACCGCAAAGGCATACCGATGCATACTACACATGCAGCCATTGTGGAACACCTCCACCATTGTATGCATAGCTGACTGCACATATCACACCGATGGGTTATGTGGTGTCATGCCGGTCTATACTAACGGTTGTATCTACTGTACATGGGTGGCGGTGTGTCGGGTGGTGCAACCTGTATACCGTGACTGGGGCAGACCCAGGTGTGCATGTCATACCTGGACACATGGGGAATATCTATACACCGTATCATGCCTATTACTAGCAACAGTCTCACCTGCGACAGACCCATGTCTGTGCGACACGCCAGAGGTACCTGTATAAGGGCGACACAACAGTATACACATTATCCATTACTATCGCCACGGTAAGCACTGTGCATGTCACATCATGCACCTGTGTGTTAGCATGTGCTATGCACATGTCTGCAAACACAACGTAGCATACTGTAGTATGCAGCTTGTGTGGCCATATACCTGGCATGTGTTGCTACATTATGTGGTGTACTATGACACCCACACCTACGCCAGTTATCATACAAACATGCAAGACTGACTTACCAGGCAGCTCCAGGCTCGTTGGTTGGGAGACACCCACCTCCACGATGGCAGCGAGGGTTTCTGCATGTTGTTCCGTGGGTGTCCCCAGACTGGCCAGGAGCTCCTCCATGTGTGAGTGGGGCTGGGTTGGTGGCCCACCACCTGTCCCACCTTGTTGTCTGGCGATTGCGGCGGCACGCTGTTTCGCATGCCGAATTAGGTCTGTGCAGTGTCTGCGGATCTGCTGGTATGTGCGGTTGTGGCCGCCCACGGTGTTCACCCTCCTGCGCAAATCCTGCCACACGTCATCACGCTGCTGTGCCTGTAGTGGCACATGGCTGAACAGTATGTCGTAGTTGTCGTGGAGCAACGGTATAATCACTTCATCCTCCTGTCGGCTGAAGGCAGGCAGCCGGGAACGTGGCATTATCTGTAAGACATAATGATGTTGACAGCTCACATTTACACTGCTGTACTGGCATACTGCTGGACATACATTGCTATGACATGTACAACATCTGCACAGTAATCTCTGTGATGCATCATGGCAGTGACACAGCCGACGTGTTGCCATCACACCATTGAGCAGTGGGTGTCATATCATATCTGTGTGTCACCTCATCACACTGTACACGCACCATGTTGATGTTAGCCTGCTGTGGACATGTGTACCTGCCTGCACCTGTGTCCATATCAGTTGGCACAGGTCCCCATGTGACAACAGTTCTACTGTTCACCTGGATGCTGTGTATATGTCACTAGACATCCCGTACGCGGCCATTATGAATGTCAGCGGTGGCACTGCACACATACACATGGACACCTGTACATGCATGTGTTGTGCCATGTACATCCACACAGCACTGTACGGGTGTTGGGCAACCTGCCACGGCTCACCTGTGTTGCACATGTGATACACATGGGACAATGTGTAACCATGTGACATTAGCAGGAAAGGTCATGCATAGCATGTGCGCACGCACATTGTCCACAGCAACACACAGCACCTGTAACACCACAGGGTGCATCACCGCCACATTACTGCTGTGGACGGTTGATAGTGAAAGTGCCTTTGTCCATCGCACCATGTAGGACTGTGATAGCATGTGCAGCCTTGCTGGGCAGGGCTGCATGGTATGGCAGGGTATGTCACATACATGGCACTGGGATGTGACCCACCTGGGGGGTACTGATATTGGCAGGGTGGCTGTCCATTCCATATGTCATTGCTATGTGTATATGGACATTACACATGTCTATCATCATGGTGTGGACACTGGCCTTATGCAAGGTAGGCTGCACGCTGCTTGGTGGGGTGTGTCTGGTGCATGCAGGTATCGCACATCCATGCATACACATTAACCCTGACAGGTGCTATGTGCTGCGATATTGTTCAACACAGTGCTGTATGTGCCCACACACTGCTATCCCATGCACATGGATGGTTGCCTGGACTGACATGGGTACCACATATGTCTACATCCAGTGCCTGCTGCCACCCCCATGTCTGCTGGTGCACCGCACAGCGCCATCCCTCCCATGGGGAACGTGGTGTTGGGCACAGCATAGGTATCCATGTATGGGGACAGGGATGTTCACATAGCAGGGGCACTGATGGTATCGTTGATCTGACCATACACGTATGACGCACCCCTCACACATACAACCCATTCAATATGTTGTTCGCAACACTGACACAGCTATACTGCTATGCCGGAGACATTCCCAGATGTACATACACAGATGCGTGCACATCTGTCTGTGGCATGGGCTGGACTATTGGTGTGGTTCGGCACATAACGTGTTTGAGTGTGGCTGGCGCAGACCTACTGTGCACATGTCTACACAGTAAGCCTGTTCTACAGTAGCCATCGGTGATGTGCTGTGCACATATCAAATCTGCACATTGTGTTGGTGTCTGTCTGTCCACGGGCCAGTGGTGGGACACACAGGGGTATTGGTGAACATACATGCATGCAACCCTGTACTGCTGTACCGCTAGCTTCTCGGTGCTAATGTGTCATAGACATGCACACCGCATCGAACAGGTGGTAGTGGGTTGCCACCCGTACCCATCTCCTCTTGTGGGTTGCTATCATCCAACACCCTCTTTGTATTGTATGTTCAGGCTATGCACCTGTGTGGGGCATGTGGTCATGCAATGCAGTACTGCGTGTCTTTGCACCCATCGCAGAACATGTCACACAGGTACACTGGCAGCCGTACACTTCACAGCTTGATGATGGCACAACACATGTTGTACACACGTAACACATGTCCTGTGGGACATGGTCAAATGTACAGGCATGTCCAACAGTCATGTACCACTGCTACCCCTACATGACGGCTATGCAGGACATGTGGCGGTACAGCAACTGTCACATGTACATGTGCAATGCCCCCCTACCTACATCGCGTGGTACTGCCTGTGGGGCATGTGCGTCTGCATCCATGCTATGGCCATAGATGACAGTTGTACATCGATATGTGCAACATACCTCATTGGGTGTTCTCATGTGTGCATGTTCAACATGTCTACGCATTGTTTGTGTCTGTCACACAGTCATTGTTGTGCATGCTTTACATGGCAGCCATGGCGTACTGTGTGTGATTCCAGGTACTTCATTGGGATACCAGCATTGTACATTATCACGGCATATTCCAGCCATCACGTAGCCATCCTAGCTGACACTGTTATCCAGCCAGTGGGAGGTGTTCTGCCATCTGCACATACGTCACACAGTACGAGGGTGGCTGACACCCATTCTGGGGACAGGGTTCTGACCGCTGTGGATGTGTGTGATGCTGTCGACAACCATGACTGCGCCAGATGGTCACATCTGGATGTGTAACATTCACAACACACACCTACCTTCACGTAGCAACACATCATCCACAACAATGGACATTCCTGCCAGAACACTGTGTGCAGTATGTCTGTATGACCACTGCAGGCACCACTGGTGGCCACCAGCATGGCTGCCAACAGCACCAGTGTGTATCCCGTGTGACCATGGGTTACACCATTCACAACACACCTGTCTCAGATGACCCTGTTGTGGATCACAGTGCAGTTCCACACATCATGTTACACTATACATCATGCACCGATATGTTGCGGATGTGTGAACGGCTGTGCAACTCAACATATGCACACATGACACATCACCTGGTACAACGTGTCTGTCTTACCACACGTTATTGTGACCACCCTGTGATGGCATTGTACAGGCTCCGTGGACTGGGACATGTGATGGCTCAAAGGTATATTCACCCTCCGGGTGTGTGTCTAGCCAGGTGTACAGTAGGCAGTGGTCTGCACACGGGATACTGTACATTGGCCTACTCTGTCACTGCGACTGTTGACTATGCTCATACTGTACTTATACAGGCATGTGGTATCTGTCCAGTATGACAGTCGTGGTCGACCACACTACTGTGGCACACATGACCTGCGGACATCTGCCTAGGGTGTGGAGCTCACATGTACATCTTCACATGCTATGCTGCCTCTGCGGCGGTGTCACATGTCTGTCTCCAGCAGGGCTGTAACAGGCAGGCATGGCATGCAGTAATGTGTGACAATGCTTGCACCTTCCACTGTGCTGCACACAAGCACGGCACGCACACTAGTGCACGCCTGACATTTATCTGCGGTGCCTGGGACCTGCCTCCATGCTCTGCACAGCACACCTGCCAGTCCAGATTGTACACAGATCATACCTCCCAGGCACATACCTGGACTGCAACACACACAGGTGAGGGATCCCACATCACACAATGTTTTACACACATACTGTATATTTTCCGAACACAATGCATCATAGGTACTCCATGTTCGGATACCCATGTTTGTGACCGCTAGACACATTGTAACACGCAACAGAGAGTACACTGTACACCACAGGTTACATGCTGGCTGTGTTGTCATACTGTACATTGCACCTCGGACAGCTGCTACTGCCATGTGCTGACAGCAACCCACACTTCCCTAGTATGGACTCCCATGTACCCACACATGCTTGGCCATGCACTACACATAGCTGGGTGACACATTACACAACACATACCATACCTACACTACCCTCGGCATGCACCATACCTCCATGTGTCTGCTGTGTTAAACCTAGGGATATCCCCCCTCTGGTAGATGAACATATATGCTTCACGGCCCTGCTAGCCACACCCTGGACACACACCCATCGCAGCATACATGGTACATGTGCTCTACGGCCAGTACTACTGATGTCTGCTGACGGGGGTGGTTAATGGCATGGCACCCGGCAGATGGACAGTGCACGTGACTATGCTGACACATATCACAGTGCACTTCCGCAACATGTACGCAATGGTAGGGACCATGCTATTCCACACAAAGACATGGCGGTACTGGCCTTTTCACAGACGCCACGGTGGTAGTCATGTTCCATGCACATCTGCTGTATGGGCACATGTGCAGGCTGTTGCACGGTGGGTATATTCACATGTGTGGGGTGCATCACTTGACAGTCATGGTGGGTCCTCGTGGTCCATCACATGCTCCAAGGCTAGCTACCTACACATGACTGCCGCACATTGCAGTGTGGGCCCTCAGGCAGTGTGGTGGTATGTCTGTGTTGTTTGGCTACATCCACATTCGATGTAGTGTACAACAATCACCCACGCATTGCAGACTGAGATGTTGTTGGCAACATGCCAGGCAATGGTGTACCTACCAACAATACACACTCTCACTCACTACAGGGTTGCAATCCATACATGGACATCGCAGTGTCCCTGTGGACACATACATGGTACTGCCATGCACACATTATGTCCTAGGACACTGTCCCAATGTCACCTTCCGATCTCCCTAGCTGTTATGTCCCGCCAACCTGTTTGGTATGTGTCTCTGCAGGAGCCCACTGAATTAACTGCTAGCCTGTTCTTGGACGTTGTGTACCTTGACCACCACACAACCGCATCTATCGCACTACACATGGGTGGTACTGCATTGCACGTGTGGGACTGCATTCGTACACCCATGACTGGACCATTCAGTATGGCACTGGGGCACGTCCTCACATCCGTGCTTCACACACTCATTGATGACCTCCATGCCTTTACTGGCACCCTTGTTGGGCCTCTGTGTGCCACAGCACGCCACATACACATGCTGGCCACCTGTCATACCATTGCATAGGTGGTTGGTGTGGTACAGAGGGTAACAGATCAGACATTGTCCCCACATTGCCCTTCAGCACCATTCCACATTCTGGTATTGGCAATGTACACATCCACCATCACATCATACCCTGTGTCTCAGGATGTTAGGCTATATGAATCCTGGACAGGACACACAGTGGTGCAAGCATATCATGCTACCTACTACATGTCAGGTACATGTGGCATTACACAGTCCTCAATCATGTGGCCCCTCATGTTCACTATTTGCTTACATACACAACATGCTGTCACAGAGTACTGTCCATGCCTAGATATCCCACATCTACATACCTGGCACCATTGTAGCTCCACCAGCTCATACTGATAACAACCGTGACAGGTGTCGGTGTGGCAGATACATCGTGTGGATGTCATTGGCCAGGATACATCACACATGGTGCATACACATCACCTTTGCATAGCAACAGTCATCCACTGGGTATCACATGGTTATTGTCCCCATACATGCATATCACATTGTACATGGTTGCTGTACACACATGCCCCACATGGTGCTGTGGTTGCCATATTCCACTGTGGCATGGGTACACATCTGCAGGGCCACACATATCTGTACTGTGTGTGTTGCTGGTACATAGGTAGCCTTTGTACCTGTGCCATACACACATCTACACACGGGCAGGGTTACAATAACACATTCATGGTGTACCTTCCACAATGGCTACGACTTTACATGGCACGGCATTATCATGCCGTGATGTATACCAGGCTCAGACAGTTTACATATGCGGATGACAGACGGGGAACACATCTGTACTCATCTGCATACCACATACACAGGGGTGTCATCTACTCTGACATGGGCCATGTCCTCCGCATTAGTGATGCATGTAGTACTCATACATGGCAATTGCAGTGGGCGGGGTGAATGAAGCACTCCTGCATATGTGCACACATGCCACATTGCATGGCCTGGGCTTCTGTGTTACTTCCGCAGACACACACACCATGCTGTGGAACATAGGTCCTGTGCACATCCCACAGGGACACACTGTGGCACTGGTCATGTGATAGCTCCCTTGCTGATAGGGTGACACATAGTCATGGTACCACCACAGCAGCAGTACTGTGTAGACATGCAGTTGACATCCACCTCTGCTGTTCAGTGGACACTACCATTGGGAGGTGACACTACTGTGTACACTGCACATGTGTTTACACATGGACCTGCCGGACTTCATTGTTGCACACATTGCACCTGCTACAGATCGTTTGGACATGGTTACTTGGTGTTCCTTCCATTTTGGTGGCTATTCTGCTACTACTCTGTCCCATATGTACAGGCCATACATATCCTGTTAGTGTACATAACACTAGGCCATACCTCCATTATGCATGCTATGCCTGTGATACTGTGTATGATGTCTGTCATATCCACCATGACAGCTTTACATTACACATACTTGACATAGTAATCCCTACTGCGAGGCATACGTGCACGTCGTGCGCACATTACGTATGACATCGACGGTATATGCCCATACACATGTGTGCTGTGACAGTATACATACATGTCCTATCCCCTGCTGTGGCACTTCCTTGTTGGACATCCACTGCCAGCATCGGCGTGGGTGGTGGCATTGTTCTGTGTTTTGCCCCCCTGTGGCAGCCCTTGGGTTATCCCGGCTGTGTACATGATGTCCCACTGCTGTGCACACGGTGTCCACAGTCGTTGGTATGCTCAGCGGGATAGCACTACATAACCACCTTTCACCACTCTCTGCTTTATGGACAGGTATCCTTACAAACACCGTTCACATACAGTGCAGCTTCGTCATACACATCATGCGTTACACACCAGTACATCTCGTGGGTTCTACATAGCTTTCCTGTGTTTCCTTCCGTTTTCCGTTGCGAGTCTCGCTTGTCTCTCACTCGATCCGTTTTTTATTTGTGGTTCGGTATGAGCATACAGTTTGAATATCCTAGGAGTCTTCCTTATATCCGTCGTCACCTGCGACATGTGGGTTCATCACACCAATAGCTGTTCCTCAGTGTGTACTTGTGCGCATATCACCTGTGCATCTACTCCATTCGTACAGTACGCGTCGTAACTAGGGCATGGTTCATTCCTCACCTGGGCGTTGGTTATTTGCACTAACTTCGTGGAGATGGTCTGTATTGTGTTATGTTATGTGTAACTGCAGCCGCTATGTGTGGCGTCAGGTACATTTCGCAATGGTGTTAGCCATGGATTGTGTGTGTTGGGTATGGTATTATGCTCGACATGTGGGTGTCCCTGTCCTGGCGGCGTCTGTCGATGGCGTTTTGCATTCGGATGTGTAACATAGCTCTTGTATTCCTTTAAACAACGGATGCAGGTATGCATCCGCTGCTGATAGTGTGTCCCACGCGAGATGTTGCGGTTATGCTGCTGTCATTGACTGCCTGTATGTTTGTGCTGCTATTGCGGCTTGTATCCCTTTGATATGTGCGATGGGGTATATCGGCGGTTGTGGGTGACGGGTACGGGTTGTGGGCCTTGCATCTCTACATACACGGTATGCTTGTGTGTGTGCTCCATCCCTGCCTGGGGAGCTGCAAGTTACCTGTCTGTTGTTCTGGGAGTGTAGGTTGTGTTGATGTCGTCTGGTGTCGGTATCGCCTGCATGTGTGCTTCCTGCATGTATTCCTCCGTCACATCGGTAGTATATCTGAGGTTGTTCGTACGTGCCGACTATCCCTTGGCATTTTGTCCCGGATATTTACGGTCATTGTGGTCCTGTACTTGGGACGGCCTGTATGCTACCGGTTGCCACCTATTCAGGTGGCGATTGCTTGTTTGACACTCGTAGAACACACAGCGGTGTTTACGGGCCGGTACGTAGCCACAATCGGTGCCGGGGTAGCACATGCGTATTTCCGCGGTACATGACTATTGCTGTGTAACGTTGCCGACGTATCGTTTTGCAATTAGCATATCGGTGTCATACATACGGTCATGGTTTGTACATACGTCCTTTGCATTTCATGTTGGCTATAGTCTTGTGGTACATTCTGGGACATTTTTGCTTTGCATCGTTTTACGTCGCCACGCGCCTAGCCAGGGAGGGGCTCTCAGTACTACTTTGGGGGTACTGCTGTACATACGCCTGTGGTTCCTATACTGTATGCCTACCCATGTTATTCCACTCCGCCTGTCACATGTCACCTACATACACATTTTACAGTGGCACACACATTACACTCGCACAGCGGAACACACAAAACCCTCACCGCACACATACACATACTGCCGCTGTCACAGGGACGGTTGCACACAGTACCTGCGTTGCCCGCATCACCGGGCGGCGTGTCTACCTCCCCTCATATCCTAATAATGTTACCCGCACATGTACTGTTACTGTACCGTGGCCTGGCGATCATCCCGACTCGCGATTATGCATTTAGGTAGGTTGACCTTTCCATGGGTGGCGTTCCTGTTCTGTCAACCTCCCGGATACTCAGGTTGTCATTCACTATGTTTACTATGTACAGATATCGCGTCTTACTTCTCTGTCACCTTGCATCCCTCTGATTCCCTGTCTTACCTGTTGTACTTTATATATGTGTATGTGTACATATATTTCTATGTGTGTAATGATATCTATCTCCAAATCTGTGTATGCACATATGTACATATGTATACACCTTGCGGCGAATGTGGCAGCATACGGCAACGCCGTCTGCTGTAGGACCCGCGTACGGTTAAGATGTTGGCGTTCCATGCTCCGCTGGCTGTTGGGTGTGCAGTGTTTGGGTGCTACCTATGTTGGAGTCACACATGGGACCACCCATACGGTACACATTACGGGCGGCCATGTTTGTGTGCCGTCCATTTGACTGTGTGTGCAGGTAGGGAGGTGTCAGTCCATGGGGCCTACGCTGTCAGAGTATGTGCTATACGTTCCCTCTTTGCCAGGGCATAGGCATATTGGGTACGCCTCCGTCTGCCTACTGGGGCTGGCACAGTGTGTTCATGGCGCTGAACCCTCTGTGCCTGTGCTTGCCTTGGCAGTTGTGGTGGGCTTTGTGGCCCTTCACCATTATGTCCCTGCAGCAGCTGTTTCTGCAGGATTATATTATGTAGCATGGCACATACTATGAATATGTGGACACATGTGCCTGGAGAGTACTGCAGGGCTCCACCGGATGTATCCAAGCACCGGAACCGTGATTTCAGCATCCCAAACACACACTCTATGATTATTCTGGTTTGTGCGTGTGCCTCATTATGGCGTTCTTGCATGTGTGTGTGTGCATTTCTGATGGGTGTCATCATCCACGGCTCCAGTGCATAGCCAGCATCCCCCACAAGGTGGCCTTGTGTGATGTCCCCCCTGGCGAATACCTGATACAGCTGTGAGGCATGCCAGATATGGGAGTCGTGGTAGCTTCCAGGGCTGCCAGCACACACATCCATGATAATGCCCTGCGCATTGCACACGACCTGGCAATTGATGGAGGGTAATCCCTTGCGGTTTATGTAGCGTCTACCCTGCTCCCCAGGTGGTGACTTGATTTGTATGTGCATACAGTCTATCGCACCCAGTACCTCCTGTATTGTGCCACACGGTGGAAGTGGCGCATATTGCTAGCCAACTCCTCCTGAGATCTGGGGAAGTATATATACTCATGGGCATGTCGTAACATGGCATCCAGAAACTGGTGTAGTACCCTGGATGCTGATGCCTGTGAGATGCCCATTATATCCCCGTTGGCCTTTGAAAGGTACCTGTAGCCAGTATTCGCAAGCTTACACATACCTTTGTGTCCACTGGGATGGGCTCCCCTCTGTTGTTTCTTGTTCTCAGGCGTGGCCGGCACAGCTCTGCTATTTGCTGTAACGTGTCCCTGTCCAGCCTGTAACGCTCTACTATCTCCAGGTCTTGAAGCCCCTGGTAGGTTACCCTTGGTCTGAACACTCTCCTTCTCCTCTGAGGCCTATGGTAGTTGTCGGCACCCTCCTCTGCAACTCCGTCTGTCTCTGACACATGCTGATGTATCACGGCCATGGCGGCACCCAACATATACATTTTAAAAGTTCCCCGTGTGTTTACACCTAAAGTGCGGCGTTTGGGAATACGCGCTGTGTGTTGTGTGCATTCATACTTTATACTGTTGTGCTGTACACCCGGTGATGTCATTGGGTGTGTCTGTGCGGCCGTATCTGTGCATTATCTTCCGTGTTTTACCGTTGGCACTGCAACGCTGTTGCCTTTGGTGTTACATTACACTTGCCTGCATTGGTTTAGCTTTAGACCTTACCTTACTGTTTCTGCACGTTGCACCTACTATTTCCTGGATTGCATCCTGCAGAGCCCTGTCATGTGTCGTTTCTGGGACATGGCATATCATGCATTTTGTCTGCTGCCGCCGTTATGCTACCTCTCTACTTGGCTGTGCTGTATCAGTTCTTCACTCTTTGCAATTCTGCTACATCCCCTACTTTCTTTGCATTCATATGCCTTCCCTTTCCCATTTTGCGGGTTTCTGCATGCAGAGTTGTCAGCTGCCGCCAATTGCCCTTCGTGGGTTGATTGGTGTTGATTGCTCATTACGACTCCAATTACACTGCTTCCGCATTTCCTCATATTCTTCGCATCACCTTCCTGTATCCGTTGTTGTTGACGGGGCGGCCTTCACATGACTGGGTTAGGGGAACGTAGTCATCCTCGTGCACATGCATCTCTGCGCGCATTGTGTACTCTCAGCGCAACTATTTCCCCACACGCCGGTCCTGCTGCTGTGATGTGCATTGTACAGCCCATGTTTGCTGGGCTCCAATGTGCTTCCTCCTACAGTGGCACACCCCTCTGCGGTTGACATGTATTCCCTCTGGGCCACTCATCAGTGTATTACCGCTGCGCCGTTTGGTGCAGCCTTACGCCGGCGGGGGTTTTGCGATTCAGTATTATCTGCCTCATTTGCATGGCATTGACTACTAATACATAGTTACGGTGCCGAACACTGCCGCCACTCCTTGGCAACCCTTGCGCTGTGGTTGTGGCTTTCCATGCATACTATGGTGTATTGTGGCTGTGAGGCTGATGTGTATTATACTGCTCTTTTATGACATTGTCATATTATTTCATTGTTTCGCACCTTCCGTGGATATGTCCTGGGGTTCTGCTGTGGTTTCTGCGGACATACCATTTATGTCATTATTTACATTTTGTGCATGTTTTCTTTTGACATTCTCGGTGTCTTTCACCATTGGCATATTGCAACAGTATGATACCTGACGTTGACAGCCTTCCGTTACTCCTATGTCATGTTTGGATATATGTAAACCGTTTTTTTTTGGTTTACATTGCCGTGCCCTTATGCTACGCCTGCGCCACTTCATGGATCGCTATATGCCTTCATTTGCATGGTGCAACACCGCACATGGGGTGTTTAACATACCTACACCGGAGGCGGCGCAACTCAGGCGCACGCCGGTAGTGCACGTGGAATTGGATCGTACCTGAATCGCTCGGCGGCCATATCTGGCGTTGTGGCGCCTATGCTATGCGTGCGCCTGGCGCAAGGTTCATGAATCCCGGGGATTGATATCATCACAATGGAAAACACAAAGAAAGTGAACATTACAATAATAATGTCATAAAGAAATTAGGTTATGAGGTAAACATAATAACTCTAAAGACCATAAATTGTGGTCCCCTCTATGGTAATGAGTAAAGACAGACATAGTAGTCTCCTTTGGCCAAATAGATCACTTGGTATAAAGGAAGATATTTATCACAATAAGTCCTGCAGCAGCATAACTGATCTCTTGGTGTTCTGGGGGGTTTTAATAAAAAAAAAAGATTCACTACAGCCAAATTGATCTCTCATTATAAGGGAAGGGCATTTACCCCAGAAAGATTTTCTACTCAACTCTAATCCATCAGTAATTGGGAAGGATGCTTGACTTCAAAGGTCCACTGCAGCCAAACGAATCCCTTAGCGAAGAAAAAAATTTGATATACTGCCCCTAATAGCAATTATGTCTTAAGATAGATTATGCTGCTTAACCATTGTGGAAGGGGGCTTCCAGACATGCCCTGGGAGGAGGAAACCACATACTGATGTGTGTGTAAAAGAGACATGGAAAAAAAGAGCAGTTGCAACTGGAGTGTGAGCTGTAGCTCTCACCAGTGGGGGGGTGGGGGGCAAGATAGTGCACTGAGGCCTAGGCCAAGAGAAAAGACAGAAGCAGCAGGAAGATCAGGGGAGCTCATGACAGTGATACGATTCCCAATGGAGAGGGCTAGAGAAGCCTCAAGTCAGGCACCTGGACAGTTAAACATTTAACTGAAGAACTGAAGAAGGCAGAAGGAATATTCCGACCCAAAGAAAAAAGTTTGCTATTCTAAACTTGTAGAGGTTTCTACAAGTGTGTTGCTGTCACAAAGCAGGGACTTTTACTATGTGAGGATGCTAGATTTACTGGAACTGCATTCTACTCTATTTTGAAAAGCAGTTGCTAAAATTGAAGCCCCGTGAACTTGAAATGAACTTGAAATGGCAGTGAATGTAAAAATGTATGTGTCTTTTTGGTTTACCTTCCCCAGGTTTATAGGTCAAGAAAATGTAAATATATCAAATATCAATCAGACGAATTGGCTTGGGGGATAAACTGAAAACGTTCTAGGATCTGTAACTTTGAATTCAGCTGCTTCATTTGAAAAAAGGTTTCAATGTGCCATCAAAGATTGGAAAGCAGCTTGCAGTTACTACAGAAGTAAGTTACTACAATGAAATACTATAGCAATAACCCACGCCTGGGTGTGGGTAATGCTGGATTTACCCACGGTTGGTGTGGTTTGGTTATTTAACATAGCAAGACAGTTTTGAAAAAAGCAACAGAGAAAGCAAGATCTCCATTGCTTTTTAAAGTGTCACGCTATGTTAAATGGATTTAACATAGCGAGACAGCTTTAAAAAAAGCAACGGAGATGCACCGTTGTTTTTCTTAAAGCTGTCTCGCTATGTTAAACTTGTTTAACATAGCGAGACAGGTTGTAAAAAGCAACAGAGATCTTGCGTTCTCCTTTGCTGTAAAAAAAAAAAAGAGTTATACTAATGGAAAAAGTCCGGGCGACCGGACAATTTTCCATTACTATAACTCTGATTTACAACGTGCATGCTGAACAATCAGCATGCACGTTTTGGAATTTTAATGGGGGGTCGTATAATGACACTGCTTCCAGTGGCTGACTAAGAAGGCAATGATTTACACCACTATAATAAATGTAACTGCCTGATCTATTATGACAAGGTTGCATCATTTTATAGTGGCACAAAACACCTTGTGTGAAGATGATGGATAAACTGAAAAGATATTCTCCATGGGATTCAGAAAATTCTCTAAACCTGTGTTAATTGGCTAATGCAGATTGGTCACTTGGCATGACAGAAAGAATCTCTGATTGAGAGACAAAGTAAAGCTGCAGAGAGAGAGAGAGAGAGAGAGAGAGAGACACCTCATTAGAAGCTAACTACGAAGTCACTGAACTGAACACTGTGCTGTGAGATCTGACAGTACAAATGTTTTCCCTACCATCTCGTATATGTCTGTGGCATAGTCACTTCCTCAAGAAGCGCGCACACACACACACACACACACACACACACACACACACACACACACACACACACACACACACACACACACACACACATTATAGCCACTTATATGACTGTACACCTCTGATATCTACTTGAGATCAAGTGAATTAACACATTAATAAATAATGGACCAGAAATGTATTTCATTTCTGTGCTGTTAGAACCATACAATGGAACCTGTCGCAATCCCATTTTGCCTATCAGCTTAGCTCAAGAATCAGTAGGAAAAGCCCCAAAAATTAGGAATAGATTTGAAATGTTTCTCATATATGCTTACAATGTTGCTGCAATAACAAACTTTGCGTTAGTAAATATTTTTTGAAGGGCACAAAGTCAGAAATTCACACGCATGTAATTATTTAATGACTGCAGTCCACAACAATTTGCCAGAAAGCCACAAATTTTACAAGGAGCAAAAAAAAATACCTTTTATCTTCTTTGCTCAAGAATTCTGGACAAAGCCAAAATAATGAGGGGAAAATTTTAAACAGGCTTTGCTGTTATCTATTTGTTAATCAGGTAAACTCACTGAATAAAATGTCCTTTTTCAGGGGTGACCTAGAATGCATTGTGTGTGTGACATGCTCAAAGGCAAATAGAGGTAGAAAGATTCAAACCCTGTACTTTTGACTACAGGAAGAATTTTTGTAACAGCTCAGAGCCTAAAGTACCAAACAACTCTAATTCACTTGAAATGTTAACAGAACAACAGGTGTTGCATTAACATGCAGTTTATGAACAACAACAGCTATGAAACTCTCATGGTTGATATTACTGACTGACTGTAATCGTCAGTGAGTCATCGGAAAATGAAGTTCATGAAGATCAGGCAGTTGGTGCAAAGGCTTTAAGCTCTTCATGAGCTACTTCCTGAAGGCAATGGTGTAAGGTCTGATTCTAACTCCATTTGCCTAATGTGTGACTTTGAACAAGTCACTTAGACAGTGCTCCTAATAAATACTAAAAAAGACCTACATTTTCTGAATAAGAAAAAATGATGAAGCTCTAATGTCTAGCATTATAGACTGATTGCAAAAGAGAGAGGTTCAAACAGAAACACACACACACATTCCTATATCTGCAACACTAGAAGAAAAGGCTTTCTGAGTATGATAATATGGAAGACCACCCTAGCAACAACTATCTCTCTGGGTATCCAGACTCTTTGCAGCAATACAAAATAATGCTCTGCTCCATGAAAAGACTGGCAATGCTCCATGGAAATGGCTGTTGATACTACATGCAAAAGGACACACACTTCTCACATTCTTCACATTGGATAAATCTTTATACTCTTCTCTCTCATCTTATTTTCGCAACTCAAAATAGCAAAGCAGTAGTGCAGTGCATAACTGTAGGAACCAGGAACCATACAGATAAACTTATGCTGGGACCACAAGCAGGACTCAGTAGAAACAACTGTTGAATAAAACAGAATTATTTCTATTGAGTCCTGCTTGTGGTCATAATGTAACTTCATCTCAAAAGACCACACTATTTACACTCTTCTCATTGGATAAAGTCAAACACTCTTTTCTCTCATCTCATTGGCTCAACTCAAACACTTCTCATTGTTTAAAATCTTTTCAACTCAAACTCTGTCCAGGAGATTCCTGGAATGCATGTAGAGTGTAACCAAGGCTGTCAAATGCACTTATTGTTTTATTTTGTTTTTTTAATAGCCAGGCCAGGGACCCCCAGCTAGCACCCCCACAAAAACACAGACAGTCACTCATACACTACATCTACCCCCTTAACTGATCCCAGCTCTAACTGTAACACATGCACACTTGCACATACACTAAATCTCTTGCATAACCTAACACACCCACTCACTCACCCACAAACAAAAGTTACTTACCTCTGTTGACCAACCTGGCAGTTTCTCAAGCCAACATTTGCACAAAACTGCTGGTTGCACAAATGTCACTACAGTTCACTTTATTGACCAATAAAATACAAAGACACTGGAACAAAGACATGTTGTTATCTTTTATTTGGACTGACATAGGTTTTGCAATTACTGTTGACCAAATAAGCATTCAGGCAAATGAACTGTAAACAAAGTGGTACAGTGATTTTTTTTTTTGAGTGAGTACATATGCCTTTTAGAATTAGATGGGTATTAAAATATGGTTGCCTGATTTAATTAGATCACAGCCTGACCAAAGTGCAAATCGCTTACTTTTGCCCCCAGATCTTTAATTATGATATATATATATATATATATTTAACACTGACCTTAGAAATGTAATTGTGATCATATTATTATTTGACCATTTATTTGGTAATCATAATTTTCTGTCCTTTTGGCCAAGTGACATGACACTACATTTACTGTCAGTTAAGGTGAGGTCTATATTACCACAGTGATTCTGCAGACAGTATTGAAAAATGTCAGCGTCTTTTTTTGAACTCATTACGTACCTAGTTTGCAATCATTAAAATAATTGGCTATCCAGAGATCATTTCCCATAAATAAGAAAATTAATTTTGCAGGAACTGATTACTACAAGAAACTTACCTTGGAAAATGTTGTTAATGTATCTTGTCACTTTGTCTGTTGTTGATTTTTATTTTGAGTGCTGGGCTGTCCAGTCTGGTGCTGGCTCCCCATCCAGAAATGAACTTTCAATTATAACGGAGCTGACTTTTTCTTATAAGCCTGGCAGTGATTACCTGTAACAAACAGAATCCAATTAACATTTCTGAAGCCTTTCTGAACAGTTCAAGTTTTCCAGTACTACACATTTTCTAGAGGGGTCATTGTAACTTTTCAAGTAGTTTCAGAGGGCATGTTTAAAGGCTGCAGATGGAACTTTATATTCAGTACTAGGGCTAATTAATGAAGTATAAATCGGTGCAGTGATCTCCCTAAAGTGACTTGACCTGACGTTTATTATTGCATGGTTTATAAAATATATTTATAATAAATATACTTGTCTGTCTTTGGAAGATGCACACTGGTCAAAGTTTAAATTACTTACCACTATCTCCAGAGCTTTAATGTTAGTCACATGTTCCCAATAGCTTTAATTATGTTATTGATATTTATGATTTGCCCATTTATTTGGTAATAAAATCTCTGTATCCTCTTTGACAAGTATCATGATACTAAAGTGGAATTTAAAGTTAGTGAGTACTTTTGTAGCTCGGTAGATGATCTTCAAGACTCTGTTTTTCCTTTTAAATATCTTTTCAAACTGTCAGAAGTATAAGATGTGTAATTGCAAGTTCAGCAACTATGAAAATTAAAGCCCAAAAGGCAAATAAAGACAGTGCATATTGAAACTCATAGTTAAGTTACTTAAGCATTTTTACAATGGGGGGATTACCCCCAGCAACCAACACTTCTGCTATTTACATCTACCACCTCTGAGATCACGTACCTTGGCATAAGGAAAATATACAAAGATTTCTCAGTCTTCAATATTGTATAATCTTCCCTGATCATATGTAGAATCTCACTCTTTCATGGATCACTGTGTTGGGCCTTGCAAATCTAGTAGAAACCTGAATATTTCATATTTTGACATTATATCTTTTCTGGTTTGCATTTGTTAGAATTTGGCAGACTGAAAATGTTCACATTACGGGTTAGTACTGGAGCAAATGCAGAATACATCAAACCTGTTACTTACTCTGTTTATTTACAAGCTCAAGGCATATTTATCTCACCCTAAAACTGAATGTTTCAAGCATTTGAAATGTTTAGATAAATGCTATGAACTACATACTGGAACTCAGATTTAAGATGCAACTGTTCATATCATGACTGAACATCCAAACACCACTAAAATGTCCTCAGAAAGTGCAAAGGGTGAGAGGTGGGTGGGTGGGGGGCAGCATTGTGGTTGCTATAGTACAAATATGAAAATCTTGGCTACAACTCGCCTCCCGCCTCCAAATGCTGCTTGCAATAAGGCAGCCTTCTGCTAATATCTTTAATTTCTTTTCAGCTGTTGCCATACACAGGCAGAATGATTGATTAAAAGTTATCCACCTCCACTTATGCTCCACTTTTTTCCTGTATTATTTAGAGACAACTGGCTAAAAAAATATAGCTATTGTATGTTCCTTGTTTGTTTATTGAAAGTTAAAATCTTCAGGTGGTGTTTTTACTCTCTGTCTGTGAGGCAAAAACAACTGAAACTGTTGGGTTTTTTTTTTCATTTCATCATTGGAGCTTTTCTGTGTGTCCATTGTACAGACTATTGTTCCACAAGGTAAACTAGCTATCAAAATAAATAATTGCATCTGTTTATTCTGTGTTTCTATTCACTATTTCTCATTCATAGTTTGAGTTTTGAGTCTCACTAGCAAAAAACTGGCTATATGCAAATTCAACCTTGACGAGGTGATGTAATTAAGGTCTCACAACTTGAAACAGACACATTCCAACTCCTGCTTTTTCAAATTGTCTTTTGTTCTCCTAATGATGTGGCAATACTTTTATGTGAAGTAGAAATTAATGAAGTTGTTTATATCAAGTTACTGTTTCCCTTCACTGTGAAGTAACAAAGAGAGCTCACACATCATCCAGATTTCGAGAGTCACAGTGAACCCTTCCCAAAGAAATGTTGTATTTAGTTTACAAGCTCTGCTCTTTGGATCACAGGCCCTTGTATTGCTTTGTGTAATTCATAGTCATTATGTAGATGCATTATGGCTATTTGCACTGTCCGCAAATGAGCACAGCTAAGCTGCAGTTCATAGAGACCACTTACACTAACGTGTGATAGTAGTGATTAAGTGTACATAATTGTCATAGTGAAATGTAAATGAGATATGATGTAAGTTAGTGTATACTAATGAAGCATTATATCACTTATTTGATACAAATAATGGAATTTTCCCACTTATCTGCACTGTCTGCATATACATTACAAAAAATGGAGTTGCACCAATTAAATCTACTTTGCAATCCATTAAAATGCTATTACTTGCTGCTAGCCTTGCTATGTCCAAATGTGAGTTATTTGTGTTGGGGAAGCCAAAACCACTTGCAGCCAGTGGTGTTCCCTGGCCAAGAAGTTGATGATACGAGCACAGGATAACTCATTATAACTTTAATAATCAGGAGATACTTGACAGGCTCAGAGTGGACAGGGATATTATAAGGGTCTTAGTGGGTATTTATGCCCCCATAGGGGTACTGGAGGAATGCATGGACTTTCTATCCCAGTGGACATATCTTGCCCTCACTATACTTGCCACTGAGACCTACCCAAGACAGACTGGGGACATGTTGAGGATCTCACAGGCTTCAGTCTTGAGGATACTGCAGTAGTTCCTGGATATACTGCATGAGGATGTACTGTAAAAAACACATAGACAATAATTGATGCAAGTAGTAATATCTGTGGGCTGTGCTGTTGCTGCATGGTCTGCTGTCACCGTTTGTCTGATATTTTATCTCATCTTAATATATATTTTTAATTTCATAACAGTTAGTCATATTATTAAACCCGCGGTGGTGGTGCTGCAGTAGCGTTGTCGCCTCACAGTTAGATGTTGCCCATTCGATTCTCAGTTAGAGCGTCTTCTGTGTGTCGACATGCGTGAATGGGCATTCCTTCGTTGAAGGTTGTGTGTTAGGCCCAGCAAGCCAGCACGTAAAAGTCTACTGCCAATCATTAGCGGACCGGATTTCCGCTGTGGCGATCCCTAACTGGGAAAAGCCGAAAGACACAAAAAATAACAGTTAGTCATATTATTGTTTGTAGAACTCATAACTGAGAGCTCACTGACTCCTCTTTGGTGATGTCGTAAGGATATCATAAGTAATAATCACCTTCTTTAACTGTTTTGTAAAATGACTTCTTTAGAAGTGGTGTATATAGGTTCATAGATTCATAGGTTGGTATTAGGCTATCGCCCCTAGGGCATATGCAAGCCTAGCCATAACAATTCCCTGGATATTTCTTCCCACAATATTTACTTCTCTGGGCCCCTGTCTAGCAGGGTGACTGACATGATCCCCGGGGTGAATTTCCTATCTCCCATCCAATCATCAAGGTTCCTTTTGAAGAGGGCCAATGAGGCACTCTGCTTGACATGTATGGGGAGTCTCTGGGTCAGGAACCTATCCCTCCAGCATGTTTTGTTCATTGTGATGACAAGGTTTAGATCCCTGGAGCGTGTGGCTCTGAGGGATTGGGATTTCTTTAAGTGGAGCATGTCCAACAGCTTAGGGTTTGACATGGCCTTGTATGTTAAGCAGAGATCACCTCTGAGTAGACAATATGCCACAGAGTATAGCTGGAGTTTTTTTAGATGGTCAGCATATGGCATCTGCTTTAGGCCTGTGATTCTTTTAGTGAGGTATTTCTGTGGCCTTTCCAGCTGTTGCAGATGTCTTATGAGGTACATACCAAACGGGGCATTATAATTTATAATGGGTCTAATGAGGTATGAGTACAGTGGGACAATGATCTCCTTTTTTCTGGATGAAAAGCCCTTAGTGATGAGGTGTGCCACATAGAAGGATTTCCTGACTGTTGTGGTGATGTGGTTATTGAAAGTGAGACCACTGTCCACCTGTGTCCCTAAGTCTCTCATCACACTTTCGATGTTTAGCGTCCTGCCACCTATGTGGTAATTCATGGGTACATGTTTTTTTCCAAAGGGGATAACTATACATTTCTTGGCATTAAGCTTGAGCCCATGGCTCTGGCACTAGGCATTTGTTTCTGTAAGGCCTTTTTGTAGAATATCCACATCATTTGGGGATTCAATAATGGCTCCCAGTTTGCAGTCATCTGCAAACTTTGTTAGCCAGAGTCCCTTAGTGTTGGCCTGTACTTCAGAGAAGTAGATGCCAAACAAGAGTGGTCCCAGGACTGAACCCTGAGGTACTCCACTTGTCACTTGTCTGGTGCTGGATTTGGAGTCGGCTACTTTTACAGTCTGGGTTCTGTCAGTAAGCCAGTTGGCAACCCATCAAGTGACATAGGGATTTATGCCCAGCTTAGTAAGTTTATCTATGATTCCAGAGTGGGGGATGGTGTCAAAGGCCTTGGCGAGGTCCAGATAGGCTGTGTTGACCACCTTACCCTCGTCCACAGTTCTGGAGACTGATTCGAAGAAGTCAATCAGATTCAGGAGACAAGATCAGCCCTTAACAAACCCAAACTGGGTGGGGTCCAGTGTTTGAAGGTTGCCAATGTCTTTGTTTATAAGTTCCATGATAATGTGTTCCATGCCCTTGCAGATCAGGCTTGTCAGACTGATGGGACGGTAGTTCCCGGGATCCAAGGCGGATCCTCCCTTGTGGAGCGGGATAACTGTAGCTGTGTGCCACTCAGTGGGCATAAAGCCTGAGGTGAGGCTATGATTAAACATGACACTTAGGTGAGGTGCTAGTTAATTTTGTAGTTCATGTAGTACACAGCCTGGGATGTCATCTGGTCCCATGGATGCTGTATTCTTAGCTTTGGAGAGTGTGGTTTCTACCTGTGTGGCCGTGATTATCGGAATTTGGCAATCTTTTGGTATTCAGATGGGCACTTTAGGAGGTGAGAGGGGGGTGAAGTTGGCACTAAATCAATCTGCCAGGATATTGGCAATATCCTTGGGATCAGTATATTTAATGCCATTCTGTTGTAGCTCAGAACAGATCTGAGCATTGCCATTTAGATTCTTGACATAACTATAGAATGCCTTGTGGTTGTCTTTGGAATCTTTGGCAATTTTATTTTCATAACTAGCTTTTGAGGATTTTATGAGGGATCTCACCTTCTTACTGAGGCTGGTGAGGGAGTTTTTTGCATCCTGGGATTTTCCTCTTTTCTGCAACAGTTTCTTCCTTCTGTTGTATAGTTTGTTTACAGCAGGGGACCACCAGATTGGCTTCCATTTTTTGGAGAATAGCATCTTGGTTCTATTTGGGATGGCACGATTCATGCACGAGTTGATGTGCTTGTACAGTGCCTTAGTGTAGGATTCCCTTAAAGAGACAGTACACAATCACGTATATACCACACTACACCTATCATGCATTCGGGAAGCTAAGATTCGACAAAGTGCAGTTTCAAAAAACTGCACTTTCAACATTATGGTCCCAAAATACTGAAATTCGAGATTTCAGTATTTCGTGGACCTCTATGTATATATATATATATATATATATATATATATATATATATATATATATATATATATATATATATATATATATATATATATATATATATATATATATATATATATATATATATATATATATTTATTTGTTTGTTTGTCTTTTGGTTTTTCCCAGTTAGGGGTCGCCACAGCGGAACTCCGGTCCGCTAATAATTGGCAGTTGGTTTTTATGGTGTCGAGTTGCCAGCCCGACACCTAATCCTCAACAAAGGCACGCCCATTCAAAGCATGTCTTTCGAACTCCTACTCAAACACAGGGAGGACATGCAGACTCCACACAGAAGGCCCTCCCAACCCAAGCCGAGAATCGAACAGGAGAACCTCTTGACAGTTGCTCGAAAGACCAACTGTCCGAATCCAAACCTACCAAACACTGTTTACCAAAACGGCTTTCACCGAAAAAGCAGGTTCGGTAAATGGAAGGTAAAACACACACACACATACACAAAAACAAAAAAAACCCACACACACCATGTTTAGGCAGGGGGTTTCGCCCTCCCCTGCACTCCCATGTGGGGGGCTCCGCCCCTACTTTATATTCTCACTCCGAGATCGCACTACAGTGGGCAAAAGGGAATATTCCCTTATTCCCACTGTAGTCCGATCTCGCCCACTACCACTTCCCCTGATTCCCTGTACTTTTACGAAAGTTTCGCAAAAGCACTTTTTTCGTTAAAAAGTACTTTCACGAAACTGTGACAGCCCATTTCACTTTCGGTGAAACAGTCTTTCGGTAGACTGCCCTAGACCCATAAATATCTCTATATATATATATATATATATATATATATATATATATATATAGATCTAGGACTCTCCATCGATCACACGTTTCACTGAAACGTAAGCCACAGAACACACTTTCGCGAAAGTGCATTTATTAAAAATGCACTTTTGCAAAAAAAATAAAAAATAAAAAAAAAAAAATAAAGAAATGAAAGACTATTCACATTTATGCAGGGGAGAAAGCCCCGCTGAACCCCCCTACTTTAAAATTCTCACTCTGAGATCACACTACATTGGGGAAAAGGGAATATTCCCTTCTCCCTACTGTACCACTATCTAAGCAACAATTTGTTTAGTTGTACAATCTACATCACATGTCGATGTACAACTATACCTACATGCAAACAGCTGTTTGCTTACTTACCTTCTGGCGAAAGTGCATTTTCGATAAAATGCACTTTTGCGAATTTGAACTCACCTATTTACTTTTCAGTGTAATGTGTGTTCATATATATATATATATATATATATATATGGAAATAATTAGTAGGAAATCATATAGAATTATCTGAAACAATACAGTGCATTCAGTACATTACTGCAAGCAGGGGAGAGCTAGATGTCAGTGTATCATTACAGTACTTCTGTCTTTAAGTTATTTTATTACTGTATTTAATGAAGCGCAGATAGACTAATAGAGCACAGTAAGTAAAGGAATAGAGTGCACTCACTACATTATTGCAAGCAAAAGTGTGACAGATTTCAGTATGCAAGTAAAAAACAAAAATCTATAAGCACATTACTGAAAGATGTTTGCAACTGAAGAAATAGATTGCATTCAATGCATTGCTACAAGCAAGATTGATATTAGTGCAATATTTGGTCTGTCACTTATTTAGTAAGTTGCAGCTATTTGGTTGATATTAATGTAGTATTTCAAAGTAATGCATTTCAAAGAAAAGAGTTGATCATTATGTTTGTGAGTAGACCGCAATATGTATAACCCCATCATTACCTGATATCAAACACTGTCCTACCAATAAGTTTAAAGACTTCCCATAACATTTCATCACAAATGTGTGCATAATCACATCCCTTATATTTTGAAATAAAAGCATTAATAAAGACTCCACATATTCCCTTTCACTTCAATAAAGATTATTGAGAACAGAACAGTTTTAAAGTAAGAAATCTAATACTGTGCATAGTTTTTTTTCCTTATTTTTTTATTATTTTATTTGTGCATTCCTTTGTTGTTTATTATTTTGTTTCTCTCTCATTTATGTTAATTTTTCTACAACTACAAAATTGTTTGGAGCAACCCAGGTGCAAACATCCCAGTTTAGGGAGTGTTCACACTCTACCCATCCTAGGACATCCTGGCAGGGTCAGGGCAGTGGCATCAGCCTTGCAGGCACTCTGGCACATGGCAGCCTGGAAAGCCTCACAGAACAGAGGCTTCAGAACTTCACTGAGGACATGCTGGAAGAGTTGCACAGAGGATTCAGATAGCTGAGGCTTCACTGCAGTGTGTAGGAGACACACTTTTCCAGCTGGTGATAACCACTGCATTACCACAGGCCCTTAACCCCTCAACATCAGGGCCCTTCATTGCCCCATCATCTGGCAGTGGAAGTGTTTGAGGCTCGGTGGGCTGGGACTCCTGCCGGTGCGTCATGCTTTCTTCCCTTATCCTTTCACATACATCCTCTTACCTATTTCCCAGCCACAATACCCTCTCAAATTACAAAAAAAAAAAAAATTGAAAAACTAAGGTCCATCCCTGACAAAATATTGCATTCCTCCTCTCCCACAACTTATTGCACAACCTTTTTGATGTTTTCCCTTCTGTGTTCCTCTCTTTGTTGTGTCTCCTGTTTTTCATACTTACTTATCTATCTACCCCTTTCTAATCTTTAATGAAACTATCAGGGTGTCCATATAAAGATATTCCTAAATAAAATATATTAAACCATTTTATTTTTTTAATATCAGTAATAAAAACTGTGGAGTCCACAGCTTGCACAAGGTATTTTAAACATGACTGATCATAGCTGTGTCCATCTCTAACATCTGAATATAATTGAAATACTACAAAGCAAAAAAAAGGATTATGATTTTCATGTAGTCCTTTACATTGGCTTAACTCTTTATTTATTTATTTTACATTTGTTGACCGGGATAGTCTAACTAGATATATGTCCATTTTCAGTAGAGTCCCGGGGAGATAAGCTCCAAGAGATTACTACACTAAAAACATTCTGGTAACTAGTTGTTATACAGATAAATACTACAAATGTCAACAGTTCAGAAGTTTGCACAGTTTATACAAAATCTTGTTTCAAGCATTAATAAGATATTTTAGACTTTATATACAAAAAGGCTTTACTAGTAACTAGTTGTTATACAGATACATACTTCAAGTTTCAACAGTTTAAAAATTATCACAGTTTATACAAATCTTGTTGCAAGCCTTAGGTAAGATGTTTTAGACTATATATACAGAAGACTTGAACTAGATATGTTAAATTACCTGTATTAGTATAAGATATATCTTTGTCAAGGATAGGCATTGAAAGAGAAAGACACAGACAGACCCTTGACTTTAGATACTTTACACTTTCGACACAAGTGGGTGTTTTCTTCAAAATACCTTTGTTTTTCCTTGTTCATCACAAATGCATTATACTTAGCATACTTCCATATAAGAGTACTGTTGCTTCTTCTAACTGTTACCTACTTGCGAACTACTGGACTATGAGTGTTACCCTTGGTTTTAATGGTCACTTTATGGCAGTGGCATGATACATCTCTCCACTCATTTCTGTCTTTTATTTCCCACTTTTAGTGGTGCTATGGACCTTACTGGGGCACATAGGTTCATAGGTTCATAGGTTGGTACTGGGCTGTCTGCCTGAAGGCATATTTTAGCCCAGCCACATTGTGCGGTATTCACCACCCCTTTAGTAGTTCCCTAGACCCTTGTACTAGCAGCTAGTACCCTTGCCCCCTATCTAGTAGTGTTGTTGGTGTGATCCTCAGTGTGAACTTTCTGTTACCCATCCACTCATCAAGGTTCCTCTTGAAGAGTGATAGTGAGAGGCTCTGTCTTATGTAGATCGGGACCCTGTTCCATAGTAAGGGAAGTCTCTGCAAAGGGAATCTATCCCTCCAGCATGTTCTATTCATTGTTGTGTTGAGGTTTATATCCCTAGAGCATGTAGCTCAAGTAGATTTGGTTTTGCTAAGATGGAGCATGTTCAACAATTCTGGGTTGGACATGGCTCTGTACGTTAGACAGCGATCGCCTCTGAGAAAGCGGTATGCAACAGAGAACAGTCTTAGCTTTTTCAATCGTGCTGCATAGGGCAACTGTTTGAGGCCAGTAATCCTCTTGGTTAGGTACCTCTGTGGTCTCTCCAGCTGCTGGAGATGTCTAGCCAGGTACATTCCAACTGGTGCATTGTACTCAATAATGGGTCTGATGAGGGAAGAGTAGAGGGGCACCATTACATCCTTAGATCTTGATGCAAACCCTTTCGTGATCAGATGGGTCACATAGAAGGATTTTTCTAACCACTTTGGCAACACGGTTATCAAAGGAAAGCTGACTATCTACTTGGGTCCCTAGATCTCTTATTTCTTCTTCAGATTTCAGGGGATTACCTCCTATGTTGTAGTTTGTGGGTACTCTGTTTTTTCCAAAGGGGATTACTACGCATTTTGTTGCATTTAGCTTGAGACCATGGCTCTGACACCATGCATCAGTCTCATTTAGGCCCTTCTGGAGGATCTCCATGTCGGCCAGAGACTCTATTATAGCACCCAGTTTGCAGTCATCCGCAAACTTAGTCAGCCACAGTCCTTCCATGCTTGCCTGTACTTCTGAGAAGTATATGCCAAACAGAAGGGGCCCCAGGACAGAGCCCTGAGGCACACCACTCGTTACTGGCCTGGATTCGGACATAGATCCCGCTATTCTTACTTTATGGGATCTATCTCAGAGCCAGTTTGCGATCCATCTTGTGACGTAAGGGTTTATGCCCAGGCTGGTGAGCTTATCAATAATACCTGAATGGGGAATGGTGTCAAATGCTTTAGCAAGGTCAAGGTAAACCGTGTGTACCTCCTTTCCCTTATCTATAGCCTGAGTAACTGTCTCAAAGAAATCCACCAGGTTCAGGAGGCATGATCTGCCCTTGATGAAGCTGAACTGTGTGGGGTCCAGAGACTGGAGGTTCCCAATCTCTCCATTTATGAGTTCCATAATGATTCACTTCATAGCCTTACAGATCAGACTGGTCAGGCTTATTGGTCGGTAGTTCCCAGGGTCAGTTGTTGCCCCACCCTTGTGTAGCGGGACCACCGTTGCCGTGTGCCATTCTATGGGCACATATCCTGTGGAGAGGCTGAGACTGAACAGGGTATTAAGATGCGGGGTTAATTCCTTTTGGAGCTTGCGTATGACACAGCCTGGGACACCATCTGGTCCCATGGAGGCAGTGTTTTTAGCTTTAGATAGAGCTTTGTTAACCAACATATCAGTAATAATTGGACTTACACAATCCCCTGGAATGGTAATAGGCCCTGTAGGTGGTGAGGGGGGGGGGATTTGCATTGAACCTGTCAGCCAAGATGTTGGCAATGTCAGAAGGGTCAGTGTATTTTGTTCCATTTTGTACTAGCTCAGAACAGGCCTGAGCGTTGCCATTTAGGTTTTTGACGTAGCCATAGAGGGCCTTATGGTTATCCTTGGCATCCTTGGCAACTTTCTTTTCAAAATTAGCTTTAGTTGACTTGATGAGGGCCCTCAATTTCTTACTAATGCTGATCAGGGATGATTTTTCTACTTGAGATTTCGCCTTTTTTGTATAAGTCTCCTCCTTTTATTGTAAAGTTTGCTTATGGCCTGGGTCCACCAGACTGGTTTCTTCTTGCTTGAGGAAGCAGTCTTGGTTTTATTTGGGATAGCACAGTCCATGCAATCCTGAAGATGCATATAGAGTGCCTTGGTGTAGGATTCCGCATCCTGGATATCATTATCCTTCTGCAAGGGAATAGTGAAGCTTTCCACTTCAGATGCAAGTAGTTTGAAGTTTGCTATGGAAAGGTTTTTGACTATGGTTTCTTTGACTGGGGGAGGTGGAGGGGTGAGGATGTCCAGGGTTATCAGTTTGTGGTCGATCTAACCAAGGAGGGAGGGATAATGGGTGTGGTACAATGGGCGCCCATATTTGTGATGATTAAATCCAATATGTTGTCCCCTCTAGTGGGAAAACATACTAGTTTTCAAGGGCATTTGAATTTATAAATTCTATGAATCACTGAGCATAGGAGTTGGAACATTGGTAGTTCGCCCAGTCTATACCAGGGTAGCTGAAATCACCCAAGATTATGGTATTGGGTAGGACCTTTATATTTTCCAATGTCTCAAGGAATGCAGAGTGAGCATCTTGGGACATGGTGGGTGATCTATAACCGGCTACGACTTGAAATGTGGTTTTGCCTGCTGATAGTTGCGCATGGATGATCTCTGGGGCATCATGCTGTGCTACTAACCTGGAGATATGGGTATCCTTGATGAATATGGATGCACCTCCACCCTTTGTACTGCGATCCGGTAACTAAGGCCAGAAGGTATGATATGAATTGTAACCTGGCAGTGCTGGGTATGCTCTCTTGAGCCTTGAACCAGGTTTCCGTCACTGCACAAACATTGATTTTCTCCATGCTGAGGAGATCCTCGAGTGTGTGCATTTTGAGGTTGAGACTTCTGGTGTTGAGTAGCATTACCCTTAGTTTTTGGTTACCTGTGCTGGTTACGGTGGTTGGTTTGTCCTTTGAGCCTTGCCTAAAAAGGCACTATGGGGACGGCAAGAGCCTTGGCCAGTATTCAAAAACCTAGGGGTGACAGGTGCAACCCATCTCTGGCAAAACAGCGAGGCTTGTCTATCATGTCATCCCAGGCAGACAGACACTGGATCCCCTTAGAATGACACCAGAAGCTTAGCCAGTTGTTGAAACTGATCATTTTGTCTTTGTATTGTGGTATAATTCTAGGTGAAGGTAGTATGCTACTCAAGGTCAGGGTCATACCAGCTTGGGCTACATGATCAGACAGCTCCTCAATGTCTCTTTTCATGTAGTCCAGGGAGGTACGTCTTAGATCATTCACATCAACATGTACAATGACAGCATCATACTTGTACTTGTTCTGGAGTGACCTAAGTGCCTGTGTTATGTGGTGGATCCGAGCACCCAACAGGCAGCTGACAGTAACCTTCTCCTTGTTCAGCCTGGTGAGTGGAACATCCGTGTGCCTTACTATAGAGTCTCTTATTACAAGCATGGTAGGTATGGTGTTTTGCCTTAAGGGCTGTTGTGAGGCACACTGCTGAGGTGAATTATGTGTTTTCTGGCTTGTGTTTGGGGGTGCAGGTTGCTTGCTTGTCTGCTTTGGAGGGCACTGTTTCTTTTTCAGATTGGTACCTAGTGCCTCTGAATATGTTTTTGTGTATTTATGCGTATGTTTTGCTGGTGCTTGTTTTGTAGATTCATGTGTGACAGGTGGTGTGATGCAAGTGTGTCCCTTATCCTCTTGACTGTCTGTTACAGTCATGGGTTGAGAGCGCTTAGCCTCCAGTCTGGCTGTGTATTTGCATCTCTCACAAGTGTTTGTGTCTAGAGGTAAGAGGAGAGGGTTGTCTGTATTACATGAGGCAGTTGTGAGATTACCTCAGGATGCCCAATTCCACCAAATGAACTGGAGAGTACACCTGAAGCTGACCTCTGGACATGCTTTGAAGAGTAAATTAAACTTAAGTCCTGCGGACGATCGGGGGTCTTATGCTATATTATAATAGTGCTGTCTAGGAAATTTGGAGAATAATAGTGCTGTCTAGGAGATTAGGACAAGTGCTGATTTCTGTTTTGCAAGTGCTGCAATAAGAGCAGCTGATCTGAAGCACTTGAATTGAAGCTTGCCTAGTTCTAAGGGAAAATTTACAGCGCAGACTTTGTGGGGCCGGGAATAGTATACCCCAGCTAACCGGCGCTGCCCGACACTGCTTTGTGCGCAAGACCGCGCAAAAAGAGAGTTGCACGGTTTTTCCTCTAGATAAGTGAGGAAGGTGAGTACAAGAGCTGTTTTTCTCTAAGCAAGTGAGAAAAGTAAGTACAAAAACTGTTTTCCTCTAGGTAATGAGGAAGATAGAGTGCTATAGTAATTAGTAGCTTATTTAGTGCTTACAAGTTCTGTACAAGCGCTGAGCATGAACAAACAAATTTAAGTGCTAATACTAAGAATCTGTATCTGCACTAGATGAGTTACAGGACAGAAACAAGTGCAAATACAGGCTTTCAAATCAGAAAGTTGAGAGAGATGGAAGAGATTGCCCAAACAGCCAATAACTACAAATTCTGGGCCAGAACCACTACTTATGTGGTAGACAGGTTACCTAGTGCTTACCACTCCCACTGATAAGCTAGAAGGCTTTCCTCCAACACAGAAAGGCTTGGAGGACACAGAAGCTTACATACAGTCCTGTATACAGCAAATCTGTATCTGGAACAGAACACTAGTTACAGGAAAGGTAGGAAACAGGCTTACAGTTTTTTTTTGTTACAGAAAAGTAGCAAAAACAGTAGTAAAAAACAATTCACATGCAGTGCAAGCTAGCACACTTGAGTATGCAGCAATATTAGACCAAACACAGTTTAAAAAAATGCAATTAAATTAAAAAGGACTAAAAGCAAGTGCAGAAAGAGTTTATTAGGTAGAATGTGGTAAAGAGATGGGAGGGGGGAGTGTCCCAGATCAAATCTACAGTTGGGCGGGCAACTGCAAAAACCACTAAATTTAAACTACAAACCAAAAATAGGGACGGTGGGTGGGACAAAACAGTTTCAACAGAGATCTAAGCATAAACTAACAGTACAAACTTTAAAACCAAAAAATATTCTCAGCTCTGTATATTTGCCGATCAGTCTCTCAGAACAGTGAGATAACAGTTTCAACACAGATCTAAGCAACAATTAAACTCTATAACCAAAAAATATACTCAGCTCTGTATAATTGCAGATAATATGTAAGGCAGTCTCTCAGAACACAGGTTCCAGCAATTTGAATGCAGCTGTTACTATACCAACTGAAGACACAGCAGAAAATGGGGGTGGGGTGGGGAAACAGTTTCAACAGAGATCTAAGCAAGAACTAACAGTACAAACTTTAAAACCAAAAAAAATATTCTCAGCTCTGTATATTTGCCGATCAGTCTCTCAGAACAGTGAGATAACAGTTTCAACACAGATCTAAGCAACAATGAAACTCTATAACCAAAAAATATATACTCAGCTCTGTATAATTACAGATAATATGTAAGGCAGTCTCTCAGAACACATGATGGGAAACATAATTTTTGAAATCCTTAATAGGTTATAAAGCCTGCATTTCTTGCTGATATATTCTATAATAAAGAGGAAGCTGAGCTTTTGACAGCTATTACTGTGTGAAAGACCTTACTCTCTTTTTTACAGACAAGAATTTCTAATGCAGTGGATATGCCTGCAGGCAATGATCTCCTGAAACAGTTTTTTTGCTAAATGTGCCAGCAGGATTTACAGGTATTTCTGTTTAAAAAACAGACGGCATTTACATTTGTGCTTTCTTCTCAAGAAGAGTTTTTAGATTGCAGTCGGTCCTTGTTGTTACTCTTCATATGGTGCATATGGAGGGAAGAAACTGTAGTTATATAATTTAAATAGACAGCTGAAGAAGAAGACTTCTCATAAGTCAAAGAGCATGACTTGCATTTTTTTCTTTAAGAGAAATATCAACCACACCTGTTATAGTTCAACATTTCAGGTTTGAAACTTTGGCATTCCAGCTCCTATGAAAGGTTGCCAGTGTATTATTTAAATAAAGAAACATTTAAGACACTTGCCAAGAGCAGTCATGCATAACTCTGACAGAATAATAAAGCCATTTGCTAGCAAAATGAAGGTTGTGTACAATGCATAATTCTTTAATACTGTGTGAAAAAAAAAAAGATTTTCCACAGCATGAGATATCCATTAGAAGAATGTTAGGTAAACTTACATCCTAGGTGAAAAGGCTCCATGGCACCCATCCATCCTGCTGGCCACTCCATCATGGCCTACTCATACCATCAAGATAACTTAAATTACCTTTTTTTCCCACAGTTTGTTTTACTTTTCAGTATTTTTCCCCCTGCAGTTATTTGTTCATTCAAAAATTATCTCCGCAGGCAAGACTACACTATGATAATTCTGGAGGCAACAACAGCATTAAGCAGGGGTCTGAGTGCTGCAGGGCCCAAATAAGTCCTGGAGGTTCTAGGTGTGCTGAAGTCCATTTTAGAATATTCTTGTCCAGTGATGGCCTGGCCTCAATGAAAACCAGGGTTATGGAAGGAAATTCAGTCTTAATCTTCAAACTTGGTTTTCCTACATCTTTTCAGCACATGCTAACTGACCAGTATAGTGTAATAGGTGCAGAGGAGATAACTAAGAGTCTAGGGGCAGCAAGGTGCTCAGAAATTCTAGGTGCTCAGAGGTGCATTTTAGCATTTTTTAAACAACCTTTTCATCTAATGATTGCCTGAACAAAAACCATGATCAAAGAAAGAAATCTAGTCTTACGTTTTTAACTTTTCTTTTCCTGCATCCTTGAAATGAATCTTAACTGACTAAAACTACACTATAATACATGCAGTGGAAATAACAGTATTGAGATGGGGATCTGGGGGCTGCAATGTCCCCAGAAGCCACAAGGATTCTAGATGCTCTGATGTGCATTTCAGAGTGTTTTAAAACAGCCTTTTCATCCTGGCCTAAACAAAAGTCCAGTAAGGATAGATTTGAATTCCTTGAAGCCTGAAGTAAGCTATCACTGCACATGAAGGTAAGCTTCCTTGAGATCTAGAGTTACCATCCAGTGATCTTTGCCCAGCAGAGGTAAAAGCTGTCTGATACAGGGCTGCTTGAATGGCCCCATCTGGAGTAATTGGGAAAAAAAATCTGTAACCGCAGTGATGATATCCACCCATTTGTCATGAGTCTTTAAATAATAATTCAATTTTTTTTGAGAAGAGACAGTTCCCAAAGAAGGAGCTGCCTGACGGGGAATCTACTGGCAGCTGAAAGACAGGTCATTGGGTCTGTTTTTTACGAAGGACTGACCCCTGCCCTCACCAGAAGCCTGAGCAGTCCTCCATTTTCTTTAAAACTGCTTCCACAGGCGATCCAAACAACACATCAGACTGTAAAGGGCATCCCTCTTAGATTTCAATAGATTTTTCTGATAATTCTGATATATCAATGTTTTTTAGCATGGCCACAATGCTCTCATGGCTATTCTGAAGAAGAAGACACTTTCTTTCCCCCACTATCCAAAAGCCCTTCTTTATCAGTCAGTGGGAACAGGATTTTTAACCACAGAAGCTTTAACACCTTTAGGCCCTTGATAGTTTCTGGGTCTGCCCCCAGGACTCTTAAACAAATACTTATGAGCATCCCCTTCCACCACATTCAACACAGGAGGAATAGCTAGGGCCTGCTAGTAAAAAAAACAGAATTCCCTAAGCCTTTTCTGAATCAGAGTAATCCTGGCCCTTCCCCATAAAGTGCTCCTCATGGAATGCAGAGTCTCTGAAAATGAGAACATCCACATCAGAATCAGAATAAGTAGGATACTCTTTTTCAGGGAGGCAACAGCTCTAACTACCTTGGGAGAAGAGGAAGAGAGGGAAGAACAGAAGCCAGCCCAGCCCCTCAGCCTACCCTAGAGAGGCACATCCTGTAACAGTAAAAGATTCTGCCTGGGACTCCATGGAAACTCCTGGCAAAACCTCTGGCTCCACTGATGAGGTATCTGTTTCCAAGAAATACAGTTATTCACTTTTTTCTGACATCCGTAAAATACTGAGGCAAGAAAAAAAAATGCTCCCCATGATTATGGAAAAAAAGTCAGTCTTAATTCTTCAACTTTACTTTTTCCTGCATCCTTTCAACACATCCTAACTAAGCAAGAGTAAACTATAGTAACTAAAATTAGCTGGGGTTCTAGGTGTTAGTAGGCACCCAGAAGCCAATGGGATATACATGCTCTGAGATGCATTTTAGAGCTTTTTCCCAACCTTTTCCTCTAGTGAACGTCCGAACAAAAACCTTGCATATGGAAAGAAATTCAATCTTACTTTTCTTATTTGAATGAAGAATTAAGTTGTACCCAAGTTTTAATGCTCAAAGCTGACCAAGCGCAGTTCACAATAACCTGAGAAGTGAAAAGCTTGTGATGGATAAATAGATCGTATCTAAGAAGAGTCTCAACCTCTCTACCCCCTCCTCCCAAAATAGGTTGTCACTTTATGTATCCTCCTCTGGTGTTAAATTGCGATGAAAATTAGGGCACAAAAGTCCACAGTCATATATTTCAAGCCACTACTGTTATATGAATGTACATCATGGACACTCATTTTTTACCTCCAAAAGACAGCTACCTTCTGTGTACCCTTCTGATGTCAGATCGGGACACAATTGACAAAACAAATAGAACATAACATATTTATTGTTAGACATGTAAAGGCAACATGCTTCTTTACTCTCCCCAAAAGATAGCCACATGTACATGCATCAAATATTTGATTCTAGACCGTACGGTGCTCCAATATAAGCTCTAATGACCCCCTGTTCACTGCTCTGAAGTTTGTGAGGAAAATTAAAGAAATAATGACCACACTGTCTGCAGCCCAACACAAGATACAGTGACCTATGAGGTTTGGGAAGAATATTTAAGAAATGACATATTGTTCTCAGTCTACCCCCCCCCCCCACACACACACACACACACACACACACAGGTACAGTGACCTTCTGTGTACACCTATGAGCAGGGTTAGTTTTAGACTAGTTCATGTTTAGGGCAGAGAAGCCTTTGTCAAAATCCACTTCTACAGTGTTGGTGTCAGGTGACCACCAGTCCACAGAAGCTATGTGGTGCATTTTGTCCCTCTTTTTTATGATATATCCGATAAACTGAGCAAGTGACAAGAGAAACAATCCCCACCAAGCAGTTATATCCTCTTCTATATACAATTCAGACATCTGAGTTTGATAAAAGAGGATGCAATGTGAAGTATTTCACTTTTGTTCCAAACAAACAGTTGCTACACATTAAAATATTGCAAATTACTTCACATAAATATTGCACATTGCTTCACATAAATATTGCTTATTGCTTCACATAAAACATAAAGCCAAAAATAGCAAGCAAACATTAGCTGGCAACTAGTAATTTTCTTCCACAGACAGCCATCGCTATTATACTTTGTCTGTGTATATCAGGTGCCCACTTCTCACAAATACACACTCATATCCAATCAACAGCAACCCTCCTCATCAATTACAGCCACTATGTCTGACAGCTATGTTCTTTCACCTTGACACTAACAAGTGGTCAATTTGCCATAAATTACAGTATTCAAACTTGCTCCACACAAATAACAAAGCCAGAAATAGTGGCAAAAATATGTAGTCCACTGCCAGTACCACTGTAAAAAATAATAACACTACTTTCTTGCCGTTGTTTTCAGTTTCATCACACCATTCCTCTCATTTCTCAGCTATCCAGAATTTAAAAAAAAATGTCCCTGATTTTGTCTTATATTTTGATCTTTCTCCCTTGTATTTTATTTTAATTTTCTGTTAAATTCTTCTTCTGCTTTTGTCTGTTCCTGTTAGGGGTTGCTACAGTGGATCATCTGTTTCCATTTCTTCCTGTTTTCTGTATCTTGCTCTGTCACACTAATCACCTGCATGTCCTCTCTCACCACATCCATAAACCTTATCTTAGGCCTTCCTTGTTTCCTCTTACCTGGCAGCTGCATCCTTAGCATCCTTTTCCCAATGTACCCAGCATCCCTCCTCAGCACATGTCCAAACCAATGCAATCTTGCCTCTCTCTCCAAACCTTCCAACTTGAGCTAATTCTCTAATTTACCGATTCCTAATTCTGCCCATCCTCATCACACCGAATGCAAATCTTAACATCTTTAACTCTTCACCTCCAGCTCTGACTCCTGTCACCCACCATCTGCAACCCATATAACATAACTGGTCTCACTACCCTCTTGTAGACCTTCTCTTTCACTCTTACTGGTACCCGTGTGTCACAAATCACTCCTGACACTCTTCTCCACCCACTCTACCATGCCTGTTCTGTCTTCTTCACCTCTCTTCCACACTCACCGTTACTCTGAACTGTTGATCCCAAGTGTTTAACCTCATTCACCTGCACCAGCTGTACTCCCTCCATCCTCACCATTCCTCTATCCTCCCTCTCATTCACACACGTATATATTCTGTCTTAGTCCTGCTAACCTTCATTCCTCTCTAGAGCATATCTGCACCTCCCCAGGGTCTCCTCAACCAGTTCCCTGCTATCACTCAGATCACAATGTCATCCGCAAACATCAGAGACCACAGGGACTCCTGTCTGATCTCATCTGTCAACCTGTCTATCACCACTACAAATAAGAAAGAGCTCAGAGTGGATCCTTGATGTAATCCCACCTCCACCATAAATGACCTTATGACTGTCACCCTTGTACATGTCCTGTATCACTCTTACATACTTCTCTGCCACTCCCAACTTCCTCATACAGTACCACAACTCCTGTCTAGGCACTCTGTCATATGCTTTCTCTAAGTCCACAAAGACACAATGCAACTCCTTCTGACCTTCTCTATACTTCTCCATCAACACTGTCAGAGCAGACATCGCATCTGTAGTGCTCTTTCCCAGCATGAAACCATACTGCTGATCACTAATCATCACCTCCCATCTTAACCTAGCTTCCACTACTCTTTCCCATATCTTCAAGCTGTGACTGATCAATTTTATCCCTTTGTAGTCGTTACAGTTCTGCATATCACCCTTATTCTTAAAAATCTGTACCAAAACACTTATCCACTCCTAAGGCATCCTCTCACTTTCCAAGATTTCATTAAATAATCTGGTTAAAATCTCCACTACCATCTCTCCTAAATACCTCCATGCTTCCACAGGTATGTCATCTGGACCAACAGTCTTTCCATTCTTCATCCTCTTCATAGCTGTCCTTACTTCCTCCTTGCTAATCCATTGCATTTCCTGATTCACTATCCCCACATCATCCAACCTTCTTTCTCTCTCATTCTCTTCATTCATTAGCCCCTCAAGGTACTCTTTCCATCTGGTCAACACATTCTGCTCGCTTGTAAGTACATTTCCCTCATTATCCTTTATCACTCTTACCTGCTGCCCATCTTTTCCAGCTCGGTCCCTCTGTCTAGCCAATCGGTACAGGCCCTTTTTTCCCCTCCTTAGTGTCCAACCTTTCATACAACTCTTCATACACCTTATCCTTAGCCTTCACCACCTCTCTCTTCACCATACACCTCATCTCCTTATACTCCTGTCTACTTTCTTCATCTCTCTGACAACCCTACTTATTCTTCACCAACCTCTTTCTCTGTATATTCTCCTGTACTTCCTTGTTCCACCACCAGGTCTCCTTGTCCTCCTTCCTCTGTCCAGATGTCACACCAAGCACCTTTCTAGTTGCCTCCCTTACCAGCTCTGCTGTAGTTATCCAGCTATTCAGTAACTCTTCACTGTCACTGTCACCAGTGCCTGTCTTAACTCTTCCGTGAACTCCACCTCACAATCACCCTTTTTCAACTTCCACCATTTGATCCATGGCACTGCCCTCACACTCCTCCTCTTCTGGATCTCCAATATCATCCTACAGACCACCATTCTATGCTGCCTAACTACACTTTCCCCTGTCACCACTTTACAGTCTCCAATCTCCTTCAGACTGGCCCTCCTGCATAGTATATAATCCACCTGGGTCCATCTTCCTCCACTCTTGTATGTCACCCTATGTTCCTCCCTCTTCTTAAAATACATATTCACCAGAGCCATGAACATCCTTTTTGCAAAATCCACTACCATCTGACCTTCTGCATTCCTCTCCTTAACACCATACCTGCCCATCACTTCCTTATCCCCTCTGTTCCCTTCATCAACATGCCCATTCCAGCTTCATAAACATCACTCTATCTGACACTGTTTTCACCTCCAAAACACTATTGGCATACTGTTCCTTCAGGATAACCCCCTGGACTTTTATTACTCTATTTTTTAAATACTCCTGTGTGCCATTTTGGATCTACATCTGAATATTGTGAGGTTTCTTCTCTGGGGCTCACAACTTTCAAATCTAATGTGATGTGACTTGTATGTCTTGTCAACAACAGCTGGAGCAGTGGCGGGTCCAAAAATTTGCAGAAGGGGATACAGTATGGAAATTAGATCAGTAGGGAGGGGTGGGAAGCACAACATTGGGTGTAGGGAGGCCATGAAAAGATGTTCTGACAATGTGTGAAAAGGTAGTAGTATATAGTATACATTCTTTTTCACATTGCTGTGGCCATTGTAGGGGAGTAGGTAAATCTTGTCCAGCACACAGCAAGTTTGCGTATAGTACCAGTTATTTCAAGGTGAGATGTTTTGTTACCCATAGCAGCTCACTGTCCCCTTTCCATGGCATAGCTTACATATGTATTATAATAACCTAGCAGGGAATCCAAGGAAGTTGACATCAACGCAACATGACTTCTGTGAAAACACTGAAGTCCAGTTAATTAACAACAACACAGCAAATTAAGGACCTCCATGTTATGGAAAAAATCCCATTAAGGAAATACGCAGTTCAATGATATGCAAATACAAAACAAATGAAACTACAGTAGCATTTTACAAAAGACTGTAAATCAAACTCTACTTTAATATCATGCAGCATCAAATACAAACTCAGAAAATATTCCATTTAATTTGTGCAAATAATTAGATAAATAAATAACTAAATACAAAAAATACTTTCCTCAGAAAAAGACAAAAAAATGTTTTCTTGCAGTATAATGTTCTTTCACTAGATTTTAAGTACAGATCACTTTCTGTTTCAAGACACTTAATGACACCCCATCACAAACATTTGCTGTGAGTGAAAAGGTATTCAACCAAAACTACCAGTATATGTGCATTGCATATGAGAATGAATGTGTTTGTACCTTGTCTTTCTCTTCATATTTTTCTGCATCCTTTCAACACACACCATAACTGACAAAGATTGCACTGAAATAGTGGAATTAAGTTGGGGGGCAGCCTCCAGGAACCATGGGCATCTAGATATTCTAAAGTGCATTTTAGACTCTCTTTCAACATTTTGATTCAGTAATTGCCTTAAGAAAAATATTGAATAAGGAAAGGAATGTTATTTATTTTTGTTTTGAGTTTGTTGACTAGGATGGAACTTTGATTTCAATGGACCTATATGAAGTGCAAAGAGAACATATACATACATGTGCGTTATACAGAACAAATGGCCACAAGCATATACTTTACATTGTTGCCCTCACAGATGTAAACATGCAATTTCACCCATACTCCAAAAGGACAGCCAATTCCTACATACTCTTCTGAAATCAGACAGGGATAAAAGTGAGAAAACAAAATGTCACAGTAATATATTTCTAAGTGATGCTGTCAAGCATATATATATATATATATATATATATATATATATATATATATATATATATATATATATATATATATATATATATATATATATATATATATATATATATATACACACACACATACATACATACATACATACATACACACAATATGCTTTCCTCAAGCCTACTCCAAATGAATGCTACTTGTGTACATTTGATATTTGCTTTGGAGGAAAATTAAAAAAATAATGATCACAGTAAAATGTTCCAACTTGTTGCTCTTAAACAGTACACTGTTTTACAACAGGCTATAGTGACCTTATTTTCAAACCTCTGAGGTCTGATTATGATGAAAAGTAAGGAAAAATTATCAGTTTTACAAAAGGCAAAACCCAGGCAGAGGTTAAAGATGATGTTCACCCTAAGTCTGAGCCAAAATTCCCTTATACAGCTGAGGGTGGGGGAATCACCATGCTTTAAGAGTCTAATTCAGGAGAGTTCAACAGGTGACTATAGGACCACAATTTAGCCCCACTCTGACATTTTATCTGGCTGTCCATATGTCCTATAACAAACTGCTTTAAATGAACAGAAACATGTTGAACATGGTAATGTACACCCCCAAACTTTATTAAGTGGCCCCTGAACCCAAAAAGGATGGACATCCCTGGTTAAAGTGCTTTGTGATGCATTTATTAACTATTTTTTTAAGAAATCTACATGTTAACTGTTTTTAATGCTGTTCAAACAAATTATGAATGACCCAATATTATGAGTGTTAACAGATAAAATTGGTGGTATTATTCACACACACACACACACACACACACACACACACACACACACACACACACACACACACACACACACACACACACACACACACACACACTCACACACCACACAGCACACGCGCACACGCACACCTGCCGCACACACACACACACACACACACACACACACACACACACACACACACACTGCTTCTGACAAGCCAGGCCAAGAGTAAGATAATAACATGGACACAAATGCACACACACACAATGATCACTCCCATTCCATGCTCATTTACAGGCAAATTTGAGGAACACCAGTTCACCTATTGCATCTCCTTCAGGGGCTATTAGAAAGCAGAGCACCTGGATAAAATCCACACAGATCCAGGAAGGGTATGCAGCCTCCACAAAGAAGGATCCACAGCCAAGAACTCAGCCAGAGAACAAAGAGCTGTTAGATGACAATACTACCTGCAGTGCTACTGTGCCAGTGCTTGTTTGCTTTCACATGCATCCTGCCAAGACATCCAATGATACCCACTTATTTTGTGCAATGGTGAAGGGTATGAAGTCTGAAACTCAAATCAGCATTGGCATAAACTTCCTTTTCCACATGTGCACATAGGCTGAGGAGTGGCATTAACAGCGACCAAATCACCTAGAGACAAAGGTCAGACTGCTGAGTGGCTAGCCCTGATGTGGCCTTTCTCCCATACCACACATATGCACTCACATCTATGACCACTTAAGAGTCATTGATCCAACTACTGCGTATCTTTGGAATGATGGAGGAAAGTGGGGCACTTGGAAAAAACCCACACAAACACCGGTACGGCATACAGACTCCACACAGAAGGTGCCCCAGCCGGAAACTGAATCAGGGAACCTCTTGCTCTAAGGTAAGAATGCTACTTGTGTCACTGTACTGCCATGCCTGTCAATATTTACTGACCAAAATCCTAAACGATCTACCAGAAAAACACTAATTTTACAAGGAAGAGACTAAAACATTAGGCAAAATTAGTGATAGTCTTTGCAATCAGGAACAACTGAGAGCTCTGAATGTATCTTCATGCCATTTTACTCAAACAAAAGCCACAGATGTTTTTTTTTCCCCAACAAGCAGTTACAGATACTTTGTTGACTGTAGACACGTCAGATAACTGATTGTGATAAAAATGTGATAAAGTACTATTTTTTGACTCAGGCAAACAGTTTGCTTCACTCAAATACACATCTGCAAATCCACAGAGAGCCCCAGTAGCCATTGCATAGCCACAGTATCTAGCTTGACCCTGCCAGGAGATAATAATAATAATAATAATAATAATAATAATAATAATAATGGCTTTGCTACTATATTCATCTCTCACAGTATTCACAGCTTGTATTCTAGATTGTATAATCCAAGTGCCTAATAGTCATGCAAAACAGCAGGGCCAATAAATTTATTCACAGACAGCCCCAATATACACGCTGCCCATTATATCTGGAATGACCCTAACAGGATAAATTAATGATTATATTAATGTTTTCTAACAAACAGTAGTAACAGCTTTTATTCCAGCTTTCTTTGCCCAAATGCACAATAGTTCTGCAAATCTAGAGACAGTCCCTATAGCCATATAGCCATTGCCTAGCTATAGTAACTAGTCTGACCTTCTTGCCAAGATAACCAAAAAAAAAAAAAAAAAAAAGTATATATATATATATATATATATATATATATATATATATATATACACATACACACACACACACATATATATATATATATATATATATATATATATATATATATATATACACACACACACACACACACACACACACACACACACATATATATATATATAGCGACAGTAATGTATTTTGCCATACACAAACAGTAGACACAGCCCATATTTCAGTTTACTTCACCAAAATACACGTTAATCCTGCAAAGCCAGAATTACAACAGATACAGCAGGAGTTAATCATTTCATCTACACCCATCCTACACATTATCTACTCATAGTATCTAGTTTGATCCTGCCTGGATAAAAATTAATACATCAATGTATTTTTGTGTCACAGAATCAGTAGTAACAGCTTGTATTTCAGCATACCTCACCCAAATACACATTAGTCCTGCTGCTAATGTAGCCAAAGTTCCCCTCCCCCATCCAGCACTGCAAGCTTATTGGGTTAGTGACTACAATCAATGGTGGTGCATTGTTTTCATGTTAGCTCCATAGCTAAGCTAATAGTTATAAATTAATAATAATAATTATATTCATAATTATCGTAAGGAGCAAAAGAACAGAAAAGAAGAGATGAGAAAACACATTTACAGCAAAGTTTATGCAAGCTCAGTCAACACCCATTAGTCAACAAACTAAATGAAGTGATTCTTTGCTAGGGGAGCCAAAACAACCGTGGGAAAGTTCCGGAGGGAATGGGATTGGGAGAGGTTAGGAAGATAACAGTGATGTTAACATGTACTTGGTACAGAATGGGCAAACGAAGCTTGGGATGATGTGAATAACTCTTCAGTAGATAGTTATAAAGAATGCTGCTGCAAAGCTTGATTCTGACTAGAAAAAAAAAAAAACTTACCTCACAGTCCCCAACTACTGCTTTTCACAAAGTGTTGGGGACTGATGAGTAGTTGGCTGCATTATCAGGCTGGAGCTACTTTATGTTTTTTTTTACTATTCTCCCTTACAATAGTGACCATCTCCTCTGTCTCCTCAATAAGCACTTTCTTAGTCATGATGGAAGATGCAGATGAAGGAGCCATTTATTATCACAGAATCAGGTCATCTGACTGGTATCTACAACTGAATCTCCCATTATGATTTATGACACTGAATGTAAAGAAAAAAAAAATTAAAGAAATGAGCTTCTGTGAGTTGATGTGGAAAATATACATTTTTCCAATTCAACCAAAACATTAAAAAATATTTTTTTTCTTTTTCAGGAGCTAGGTCATATCTGTAGTTAGCAAACAGAGGAGGCATGCACCCCCTTGCCAAAACCTAAATACACCACTCACTGGAGCATTACCCCCCCCCCCCCAAGAGCACATGCTATCTTGCTGGTGCATTTTCTTTTAGCAGGAGCACTTCATTTATTTCTTTATTTTGTAAAGCAAAGAAACAACATATTTCATTACTCTAATCAATAAATAAATAAAGTAAACAAATAAATAAATAAATATGAAAAGAGCCCCCCAGTCAGCATGGCACCCTAGGTGGCTGCCTAGTTCATCTATATGGAAGGCCATTCCTTGACAGGTGTTATATGTATGACTGTATGTTTCAGGCTGTACCTGAATTCTGTATCCTTTTGGTTCAAAAGAATGAGTCAAAGCAACCACTATACACATATACAGGGATAAGGTGCTAAAAATGATTAATGCTGCTACTGTCTACAAAATGAATGACAGAAAATAGCCAGTCCTAAAATATTCTTGTAGTGCACGTAACACTGCGATTACACTCTGAAATGTGATCTTAACAGTTAGTGGTGCTTATCAAAACCTTGTTAAGGATACCCAAAGCTCTGCTAAGATTGGGTCTTGTGCTAGAACTAACTGATGTAGTGCTGGCTGGAAATGAACAGAAACAGAAACTAAGATACATTTTAAAAGCTGTTAGACCTTCACTTGCATTTTGATGTAAAACCTGTTATTCTCTTAACTTTTTAAGTAAGTTACAACAATATTTAAAAGCTGTCTCTGATTCTGATCCTTTCTTTTTTCGCTATTTTTAGATTTGTCCAGAGTTCTTAAGCAAAGAAGCTAAGAGGTATGTTGCTGTCTGTTTAACAATAGCTTGCTAAGTGATTTACTGTCTTTGCCCTCCTACACTTTGTTTTTTCCTGTAACTGTTAGTACATGAAGCAGGAAAAACAAAAACGTTTGTATTAATCTATGTTTCAAGAGGTAACAAGGGATAACTCTGAACATGTGCAGAAGGTGTTGACATTTCGTGATTTGATGTCACTGTGTTGATGTTAAACATGTCAACATAATGCTGAATGAACTATTGTCACTAATACACCCACACACACACACACACACACACACACACACACACACACACACACACACACACACACACGTATGCGTGACTGCATAAAACATCAATGCAACATTTTATTATTACAAAATAAAATGTAGCATATTTCAAATGAGTGACGTCTGAACTTAGAAATTAACTACACCTATTAAAATCAAAGAGACACTGAAAGGTCATATAAATTCAGCCTGTGAGTATAAATTATTGAAGAACACTCTGGTCCTTCTACACAGTTCTGACTAACTCACTTAAAGGTTAGGGTTAAGTGCACAGATTGCTTAATAATACTTTTATTAAGTTTTTCTTGCTTCTTGCATTGTCTTCGCATGTCTTAAATTGCACTGCTTTATACTTGTTTTTAGGCTATGTTTGTTATTCCTTTGCAAATCATATATGGCAGCAGTCATACTATGTTTTGCTTGTATTTCTGTATTAATTTTGTATTATATATTATTCTGCATTATCTCGCTCTATCATTTCATATTGTGCATCTGTATAAATGAACCTGTGGCTTGGAATGCGGATGAAAAGGTTCCAATGACCAGTGTAGTTACCTAGCTAACAAACAAAGAACTAAGCAAACTAGAATATTAAAATACTTTCAACTATGGCATTTCAATTGTTTCACAACTTTTAGTTCTGTCAGTTCTTTTATTTTGTTTTGTGTATGTGAAAGATCCCATGGTACTTATTAAAAAGTAGGGGGGTTCCACAGTACCCTTTCCAAATTCTCCCTAGTCAGTATGAATAGCCACATCTGCTCTCCCTGAAAACAAGCCACTGGAGTAGTGGGACTAACCCTGGTCTATGTTAGATAGATTGATATGCAAACAACCAAGTTGTATATCTAGATGGCGTTCTGTGCAGTCTTTCAAACCTTCAGAACTTTATTTTTTGATTTGCATAGCTAATGTCAATGTGCTAAAACACCCTTCATCCTGTGTTTCTTTTAAGAGTTCATATGGACTATGTCCTTTAACAATCCACTATAGAAATGTCTATAGGAACACTTTCTTGGCTATCTTCCAGACTACACTAACAACCTCAGCTTTTCTGGAGACATCATAATCAATGTCTCTGTATTCTGCATAGTCTTTGTAAGACATATCAATTCTGAACAGTTGTTTACTGTTCCTTCTAAGCAGTTTTTTATCATATATATATATATATATATATATATATATATATATATATATATATATATATATATATATTAGCATGACTGTGATGCCGCTATACTAAATAGCGTACCTCGTGTCTCTATGAACTAGTGTAACTGCATACCCCTCGACCCCTTGGTTAACCCACTTGTAGTGCCAGTCGGGGAAAAATGGAGCCATTTAAGAGTACGGCCAATGAGTCATACGAACAACATCACCATCCTATCTAAAACTACAACTACCCCTCGACCCCTTGGTTAACCCACTTGTAGTGCCAGTTGGGGAAAACAGGAGCTCCAGCTTAATAGATATATTTAGTCACAGATGCAGTTAAAACAGCTGATGTAATATAACAATCACGCTCAAAACTGTGTCTGTGCCGTAGATAAAATGTAATTGTACTGTGAAAGTGTTGTTAAACAAACTATAACCTCTGTACTGTTCTCCTAACATATTTCTCATCTTCTCTCCCCCTTAATCTCTCTAGTACCCCTCGACCCCTTGGTTAACCCACTTGTCGTGCCAGTTGGGGAAAAAAGGAGCCTTTTAAGAGTACGGCCAAAGAGTCATACGGACAACATCACCATCCTATCTAAAACTACAACATATAGATAATACTTATTCTTCCTAATCTACTGTAAAAGTCAATGTTACCTAAACTAAAGCCTATTGCTGGTACAGGGCAGCTGTACTGAGCACAATATCATGTTTGTTTAGCCTGCCTACCCCTGGCCTACCTTTAATTAGTAAGTTATCCTATCCCTAATCTCTGCATCAATAGTTATCTAGTGTGATGTATTTTTAATCCCTGTTTCTCTAAACTTGCAGCAGATTATATCTCACTCCTTGTAAATTCAGGCTAGCAAGGATAAGACTGTTACCTACCTCCCTAAATTGGATAAATACCTTGCCCTACAGTTTTGTATTATACTAACTGATTTGTTTTTTTAGGGGCTTTTCCTCTGTATCTGTCGGTGCCCTGCTCTGTTCACCCTCGCTATGCTCGGGCTCACTTCGCTCTCCTCCCACCCCCATTCCCACCCTCCCCCCATATAATTTCCTTTATACCTGTCCACTTAAACCACACCCTATCCACTTCCTGATTTAACCACACCCACCAACCACCTGTGGCTACCTCCACTTCCTAAAGTCCCACCCTGTTCATCCAACACCATTGACCTCATCCCCCTCTTCCTGCACTACTCATCCACAAACCCTCTCCTGATCTATCTACTCTTACCCCTACCTCATGTCATAGCCTACCCTCTCTTGCTCTTCTCTCCCACTCAGTCTACTCCAGTATAGAGAATGTATATCAAAATACTATCCATACTCCTAATATCAGTATTACTGATCCTTTACTCTCTCACCTTCTATCACTCACAACTACGCTCCACTCACTTCCTTCACACAAATGATAAAACTAACATCAATACTAAATCCCTACAACATCTCACTATTTGCCCTTACATCTTCCCTCTTCCCAAAATAAGACTATCTCCCTTACTAGAAACCCACTCTAAATATATCAGAAAGCCCCCTCTAATCAAACTACCATTCCTATCTAAACAACTATTCCTGTCAGGCGATATCCACCTCAACCCTGGCCCCCAGTCCCCCACCCTGATAAATTATTTAAACTCAATAAATTCTACCCATCTCCAAACCCCCAGAAGACAGATAACTTTCTATTCCATAAACCTAAGAAGCATAGTCAACAAGGTCCATGAATTCCATGCCTGGCTAACTAACTACTCACCAGACATTGTTACATTAAGAAACATGGCTTAAACCTCATAACCTGGACAGGGATCTCATTCCTTCTGGCTACAACATACTCAGGCTTGATAGGCAAAAGAAAAAGGGTGGTGGAGTAGCTATTCTTTACTCCAACCACCTTACTCTAGTGAGTCCAGAAAAACCTACTCCCTCCTTCCCCTCTGCTGATCTGCAACTAGCCAACCTTAAACTCAATAATTTCACTACCATTACCATTGTAGCAATCTATATCCCCCCAGGTGACAATATAACTATACTAGAAAACATCCTATCCCACCTCGCACACAATATCCAAAATGAAACCATCTTGATGGGTGATGTAAATATTGATTGGCTTACACTCCAAGCTCCCAACTCAACCTCCTTTATTAACTTACATGGATTTGAGCAACTAATCACCTCCCTACTCATATCAATAAATCACACCTCCCAAGCTCCCTCCTTGACTTGATTCTGGTTTCCCACCCCAAAACCTACCATAACCCCCAGACCCTTCCTAATGACCTACATGACCACTGTCCTATAACAGTAATCAGACATACCCAACACTCCCCTAAGCCCCACAAGTATATTACCATCCATACACTATAGGCCTTTTGCCCTGATTCCTTCATTCACCATCTCTCAGGAATTAACTGGTCTCACCTTAATACTCTCCCCTTAGATGATGCTGTTCATGCATTCAGCTCTACCAAGCCCCTCTCCATGTAGTCAGAATTAAACCCAAAATTGCTCCCTGGCTTACTAAAATTACTCATGTCCTCATGAAAACTAGGGATAGAATATGGAAACTCTGGTTAACATCCCAGACTCCCTCTCTACTACAGACCTACAGACAACTTAGAAACCAAGCCAAAAACCCATCAACAATGATAAAAAGAACTTTTACACTAACCCTCCTAATACCCTTAAATTCAACCCTAAAAAGTTTTGGAACTCAATCAACCACATACTTCACTCTGGAAACCCATCCTCTCCAAACCCTTGCCCAAGCAAAACACCTGAGGAAACAGCTATCATCTTTAATCATCACTTCATTGAATCAATAGCTTCTCTAGTAAATTCACTCCCAACAAGCAACAGCTCCTACAAATCCTCTCATTCCTCCTCACTTCCTAAAACCCAAGAGATTTTCTCCCTCAAAATAGTGCCAACTTCTTACATTAAATCCCTTCTATCTAAACTTAAAACTTGCTCCCCTTCACTTGACAAGCTTCCTTCCTACTTTCTACAAATTGCAGCTGAACCACTGGCCTGCTCAGTATCTATCCTAGTTAATCGCTTTATCTCTGAATCTTATGTCCCCTCCATATGGAAAGCTTTCTATACCTTACCTTTTCACAAAGGTGGAGACTCACTCCTCTGATATAACAAACTTTAGATCAATTGCCATACTATCTCCTCTCTCCAAAATATTAGAAAAATGTGTCCATAACCAGGTTATACAATACTTACTTCAGGAAAACGTACTAACTCATACTCAACACGGCTTCCGTCCCAAACACAGTACCACAACCGCACTAACATCATTTGTAAACACTGTATCACTTGCCCGTGAAAATAATAAACTAGTCTCTACCCTGTTCCTTGATCTCTCCAAAGTCTTTGACACTGTCTCCCATCCACTTCTCCTCTCCAAAGTGACAAGCCTTAATTTCTCTGCTCAGACCTTATCTTGGTTCACAAGCTACCTCACTCACCGCCAATAATCAGTTAAATGGCTCTCTGTACAATCCCCCCTTCTCTAAGTGGAGATGGGTGTCCCCCAAGGATCCATCCTTGGGCCTTTACTCTTTAATATATTTACCAACCAATTACACTCCTCAAGCCCCCACTCATTACTTGTGCAGTACGCTGATGACTCCACTGTCATCACAACTGCTGACAACCCATCCGACCTTCACTCTTCAACTCAAGCAGCATTCAACTCTATAGAGGCATGGCTTAGTGATAACAAATTAATTCTCAATCCAAAGAAAACTAAGCTTCTCCTATTTCTCCCCATGAACCTCTTTAACCTCAAATCCACTTTCACCATCCAATCCTGTAACAAGACAATCATCTCAGTAGAACCCAGTTCAAAACTACTGGGTGTCACCATAGACAATCAGCTTAAATTTGATATTCACATTACTAATTGCGTAAAAAAGATACATCAGAAACTCGGACATCTGTACCGAAACAAGAAATTCCTTACTAATTGGGCCAAAATAACTCTCTTTCATGCTTTTCTTCTTCCCACCCTACTATACAGCTGCCAAGTATTTACAAATCTAAACTCTACACTCCTCACCAAACTAGAAACCACCTACAACAAGGTTGCTAGATTTTCAGCAAACCAAACCTATAAGACACACCATTGCTTATCTCTTAAGCAACTAGAATGGCTAGAATTCCCCCATCTTCTCAAACTACACCAACTTCAACTGGTCCACTCCATACTAAATGTGCCATCCTTTTGTCCTAGCCTAACATCCCTCTTAACCAAGTATTCACCTGCTAGATCCCTTCATAGCTCTGACCAAGACTTGCTCCACATTTCTAAACCTAAAAACAAAATGGGCCACTTGCTCTACAGTTACAACCCTGCAGCATACTGGAATAAACTCCCCCTCAAAATCAGGTCACTAAATCACCCTAAACTACTCAAAGCTACCACGCGTGAATATTTTAAGAAAAACTGGACTTGCCACTGCACTCATCCACCATGACCTGTCTTCTTCCTTATGGCCTAAGTTCTATCTTTCCCTATAAATCCATCTGTCTCTCTACAATCATCTCTTGACCTTAAAAGTATGCATAAATGTCTTGTAATTTCCAGTCATGTAATTGCCTGTTTGCTTGAGTAAGTAAAATTCTTTAAAATGTATGTTTACTTAAATGTTAATACCTAATCATGGTAAGCTAACATATCATTGTATCTTACTGTGGAGCTTTTCTCTCTGGGTCTCTGCTGAAAATGAGCCACTAGCTCAGTCAGACCAACCCGGTCAACAAATGTAAAATAAATAAAATAAATAAATAAATAAAAATATAAGCAGCAAATTATCTTGCCTGCTTGCTTGCTACAAAACAACATGCTGTTGTTACTTCTTTTTTCATCTTGTTCTCCTATTTCAAAAAAAAGATAGACTTATAGCATTCTGGTCACAATAAAATGTATGTTTTGGCTGATTATGAAAACTAATGACAAATAGCATAGACTAGCAAACAAATATTCATACTCAGTGAAATAAATCTCTATGTTCATATTATGATTTATTTTTGACCAATGAAAATCCAAGCCAATGATATTGTATAGCTAGTGCTTCTGCTCCTACTATCTGAAACAAAATCTTTTACTACTATTTTTTAATATGACTTTACAAATAAACACTTTTTAACTACATCAATTTACATGATGATTTGAGCTATTTAAACATACAGTTTCAATTTTCTCTTCCAGTTTTAGCACTTCAAACAACTGAGCAAATGTCTTGTTTCCCCTTTTTCTCAATTTCTAGTTTAAACCTTCCTTTGGTTATGTTGAAGTTTTCTTGCTAGTTTTCTGAATTATCCTCTAGTTGCAAAATCTATGTATCCCTAACTGTACTGTACCAATTAATTGTGGGCAATTTTCAATACTTAACTGTTTTTCACAAAGGGATAGTTGTCTTAAGTTTGACCTATTGCATTGTCGTTGACTGTAAATCAATAACTTTCATTCTACACTTAAAAAAAGGCTTTCTTTTCATGTGTGTGAGGGGGGCCCAATCCATTATTCTGTCTAGGGGCCCCAATTGACCATAATCCCTCTTGCATGTGTCCATGCATGAAAAGTGGTTCAGGATTATAAAAAAAATAAAATGGAGCTATAGACAAGACACAGAAGAATTGTGGTTATTTTTAGAATTAACAACAGTCTTCTAGTTGCACAAAAATACAGTGGAGTAGACAGTTTTCAAGTGGAAAATATGTTTTTTGTTGAACTGAACCCAACAAAACGGAATAATCACAGCAAGTGAATGAACCAGGGCATTGTGGACTACTGGACTGAAAGCAAGCATTGTTTTTTCAATGTGATTATAACCTGATTTTCTTTCTTATTGGTGGCTAGGCTAGTGTGTATGTTTGTGTTTGCATATGTTTAAATATTTTAAAGTTTGGCTAGTATGTGTGTGTGTGTGTGTGTGTGTGTGTGTGTGTGTGTGTGTGTGTGTGTGTGTTTGCATATGTTTAAATATTTTAAAGTTTGGCTAGTATGTATGTGTGTGTGTGTGTGTGTGTGTGTGTGTGTGTGTGTGTGTGTGTGTGTGTGTGTGTGTGTGTGTGTGTGTGTGTGTGTGTGTGTACATTTGTGTGCATTTGTTTAAATATTTTAAAGTTTGGCTAGTATGTATGTGTGTGTGTGTGTGTGTGTGTGTGTGTGTGTGTGTGTGTGTGTGTGTGTGTGTGTGTGTGTGTGTGTGTGTGTGTGTGTGTGTGTATGTTTGTGTTTGCATATGTTTAAATATTTTAAAGTTTGGCTAGTATGCATGTGTGTGTGTGTGTGTGTGTGTGTGTGTGTGTGTGTGTGTGTGTGTGTGTGTGTGTGTGTGTGTGTGTGTGTGTTTGCATATGTTTAAATATTTTAAAGTTTGGCGGCTAGTGTGTGTGTGTGTGTGTGTGTGTGTGTGTGTGTGTGTGTGTGTGTGTGTGTGTGTGTGTGTGTGTGTACATTTGTGTGCATTTGTTTAAATATTTTAAAATTGGATATTTATATATTTTTTCATTGTACTCCTTTGCCCTCTTTTTGTTTTGATGGGGTGGGGGGGCAACCAGCTGGGCTGTGGATTAAAGTAACTTGCTCTTACTCATCTTAGATTCTGCCATTAAGGCTGGCAAGTGAATATTTGTGTCAATAAACTGGAATATTATTATCCTTTTTTTGTATAACTTGTCCATTTCACTTGGTCAGTTTAAATTCTACCATTATGGTGCATTTGTGTGAATAAATCTGAATATTTATGCTTTTTTGGGGGACTGATAGTAACTTTGGCTTTTTCATATTATTTTAAAGGCTGACTAGTGTGCATTTGTGTGAAACTGACATTTTTTGGGTGAGGGGTGTTGTCTAGCTGTGCTATGGGAATTTGTCCTCTTCATCTGCTCAGCTTCAAGTCTGGTATTAAGGGCTGGCCAGTGTGCATTTGTAGGAATAAAATTGGAATAGTTATGTTTTTTTTCCTTGGGAGGGGGTGGCTAGCTGTGTTATTAATGAAACAAACTGGTGTTCATTTTAAAGTCGGGCATCAATGGCTAGTGTGCATTTGTGTGAAATAAATTGGAATATTGTATGCAAAGGACACACTATCTTAATCCAACACTACAGAGGAGTTACCTCTTAACTGTCCAGATTTTTGTCTCATAGTTTTGGTCTGTTCCTCTAACGTTTGTGGTTTTTCTGGATTTTTGTAGCAAATCATTGAGGATCTTATTTGGTGCATAATGACCAGCATTTGAGTTTCAGACTTCACATCCTTCAGAAAATGCCTTGTAACACAAGAACTTTTATTCCAGAAATGTTTTAATTTTATAAGAGCAATTTTTAAAATTTGCCCCTATTTTTGAGGCTTTGTTCCCCCATTATTTTTGGCTTGGTCTAGAATTTTTGTGCCAGAAGGTTGAGAGTTATGGAGGAGTAGCTGCAGCAGCGGACACACAACCATAATCCAACCCAACAGAGGAGTAGCAGCAGTTTACATACTACCTTAATCCAACACAACACAGAAGTAGCAGCAGCAGCGGACAGACTACCTTAATCCAACACAACACAGAAGTAGCAGCAGCAGCGGACACACTACCTTAATCCAACACAACACAGGTGTAGCAGCAGCAGAAACACTATCTTAATCCAACACAACAAAAGGGAAGCAGCAGTTTACATACTACCTTAATCCAATGCAACAGAGGAGTAACAGCAGCAGTGGACACACTTTTTTAATCCAACAGAGGAGTAGCAGCAGTGGACATACAACCTTGATCAAATACAAGAGAGGAGTAGCATCAGCAGTAAACACACTACCTTAATCCAACACAACAGAGGAGTAGAAGCAGTACTGAACACACTACCTTAATCCAACACAACAGAGGATTAGCAGGAGCAGTGGATACACAACTTTAATCCAGCACAACAGAGGAGTAGAAGCAGCAAACACACTACCTTAATCCAACAGAATAGAGGGATAGAAGCAGCAGTGAACACACTACCTTAATCCAACCCAACAGACAAGTAGCAGCAGCAGGGGGCACACTACCTTAATCCAATACAACACAGGAGAAGCAGCAGCATTGGACACATTACATTAATCCAATTCTAAGCCCCGTGGAGTTAGAGGAGTAGCGGTGGCAAGTGCTGTATTTAAATTTTGAGCGCAGAACAATGAATAGCAGTAAGCAAACAGGGTTTGTGTATCGCTGCACACAGGGTTGCACATACACAGAAACGACGAATGCTCTTCCTTAAAGGATCTGGCTGTGGTTTGCACATGAATGCTGCACCTCCTTATTGTTTGCAGCCAGGGCAGACCACAACCTTCACCCCCACATTAGTGCACCTCTGGATAAAGCACCAATTATTGAAGATGTATACACATATGTGAAAAACCTCATAAGTTCAGGAATGTAAAGTTCATTTAAATGTATCAGCTATGTCAGATTCTACCATTCATTCTATTAACTGGTTCTACCAGTCAACCCCATTTTCTTTGAAAGAGTACTATATTATGTTAAGATTAAATTGTATTCCCTTGATCTGCTGGTCATGCCCCTCTCATCTGTATTATATTCCTTTCTAGTATGATCCAGTCACATTTCCCTGCTTAACACCCATATTATATCATGTCTGCCTTTCCTTTTTGAATGAAAAAGAATGAGTTTTCTTTGTGTAGCCTCATGTGTCATACTGTTTGTTCCTCTCACTTTCCTAGTCAAATTCATCGCTACCTTCTCCAGCACTGTGTCCTCCCTTTTTATGTGATATTCTAGAACTATACATTACTTCTACAGTGGCCTAACCATTGCTTATTAAGCAAGCAATAATTGCTGATAAAGTGCACATTACAGAGAAATGTTAGGATGTAATGTGGTCCTATCTCGCCACATTCTTAACTGATGGGTTCGGAGCCAAGAATCAGCTCTGACTCGGCCGCTATTAACTAGTTCGAAGTCTCTGATTGGCTGGGCTAGCCCTAGTATCCCAAGATGCACCACGCCCAAACCCCCAGATCTCGTTTGCCGCTCGTAGAGTACAGACGTGGTCTTGAGCTTGGCTGTGGCAAAGTACCTTATTTAAACTATTTTTCTTAGTTTATTCTGTCTATTTTTCTGTCAAAAGCTGTTCTTACAGCTACGTTCAGTGTATCCTGTGAGTTGCGACTATTTTTAGTCAGTTTTTTGTTTTTGTGGATTCCTTGTGTTTTTGGCGAGCTAGGCCCATTTAAATTAGAGGGCCTTAGTGTCTCCTGTGTCTGTTACACCTGTAGGGGCATTTTGAGTTAGCGCCCCTTCCTTTATTTGGTTAGTTTTTCTGTAGAAACCTTGTTTTTCACAGGCTAGGCCCATTTAAGTTAGAGGGCCTTAGCCCTCCCCCTTGGTCTGTTAAGTCTGTTGGGAATTCAAGTTAGAGTCCCTCCCCCGCCCTTCCTTACCTTGTGTGTGTGTTTTATTGTATTGCCATGTCAGGCAAAGATCAGAAAGAGCATAAGCCTTCTGGCTTCAAAAAGTGCGCCAAATGTTCTTATAAGATGTCCTTAACGGACGGCCATGACATCTGTGTGTATTGTTTGGGCGCTATTCATTTGCAAGAATCTTGTAGTGTGTGTCACTCTTTTAGCTCTAGAGTCTTGCAAGAGAGGGAAAAATAAATTGATTCTCAGGGGCCTTGTCAAACCTGCCTTTGAACAAGCTTTGGAGTCATCTTATTCTAGTGGGAAGTCTAAGTCTAAACCAAAAAAGAGATCTCCGGCTCCGTCTGGTTCATCGGTGCCATCAGAGAAAATAATGAAGACTGCTCCACCTTCCTCGGCTCCATTGGCTTCAGAGCCAAAGGAAGGGATTTCTGTGTCTGAGTCGACCTCCTCGGCTCCATTGTTATCGGCGCCGCAGGAGGTTTCTATGTCACTGGAGCCAGCTTCGGCTCCGATACTCTTGGAACCGATTCGGAGCCTTTCTCCTAGCCTAACCTTGGATCCTCTGGGTAAGAGATCTCGACCACATTCTGTGTCCTCCAAGTCTTCCAGGTTGTCTGATTCGGATGTGGACAGGGTGGTGCAGAGGCTCCTTCAGGTGCCGGTATTAGCCAGGTTATTTTCCGCTCCAGCCCAGTTGGCTCCGGAGCCTTCCCTCTTGTCGGTTCCAACTATTCCTCCTCCGAGCACTCCTGTGTCGTCAGAGCTGGGGTGTTCTGCATCGAGTGGAGTCCTGGGGTCAGCTCCGATACCCCCATTGGGGACCTCAGCTCCAACCTGTTCGATTCCATATTCTGGTTTTGGCACTCAGGTTTCCTTGGTCGGACCCGAGGGGGATACATCTGGGCTTCATCCCTCGGCTCCGAGTCTCCCTCTTGGTGCCTCGGCCAGGGGAACCCCTTCTCCGATTGTGGTTTCGGAGATGGGTCGATCCTTGGATTCTGGTGGACCTTCATTCGAGGCCATGAGGAGCGCACTGGCCAGGTCTTCAGTGACTTTACTCGAATCAGCCACTCCTTCTCTCGGCACTGCGGCTGGAGCCTCTGACACCCCCTTATCAGTGGACAGTGGGGCTCAAAGGCCTGAGGATACTTCCATGCGTGGTCCCCAGCCTTCTGAGGGCCCTTCAGATTCCTCGCCTGAGGAGCCTCCCAGAAAGAAGTCATGCAGGAGGAAGCACGTTGACTCCCCAAATGAATCCATCACTTCTGATACCGACCTTGATGACGTAGAGGGGTCCCCTAAGTCACCCTCCGATGAGGTCTCATTCTCCGATATTCTGGATATTTTAAGGCAGAGAGGCGACTAGCCTTCTAAATCCCCATCTGAGGACAAGTCGGTCCTCCTCAAAGCCTTTGGAGCCCGACCTTCCGCCTCCTGGGTTACTCCGCCCTTTGACAAATTGTTAGACCTTATTTGTCGAAGGGTGTGGGAACACCCTGACACTGTGGAACCTGTGCCCAGCCACCCAAACAAGTTTCTATCGGCACCCCCGGAGAAAGAGTTCCTAACTAAAGGAGTTCCTGTAGATGCCATGGTGGTGGCATCTGCCGCACAGCAAGAAGTTGCAGAAGCTTCTGCTTCCATTCATCCTCTTAACAAGGAGTCCAGGAGTATGGATCAGTATGGGAAGTGTACCCTGTCTTCAGCGACCTTTACTTTGCGGTCGTTGAACTATCTTTGCCACTTCACTAGACTCCAAAGAGATCTCCTTACTCCTGTCGGGTAACTTGCCTGAGGCGCTGAATCAGACTGTCAATGCCCAGCTGTCTACCCTTTCCTCTATTGTCAATTCATCCATGAGGCTCATATCCTATGCATTCGAAGGGGTGGGTAGGGCAGCTAGCTCAGGCGTAGCCCTCAGGAGGCAAGCCTGGATGTGCCTGTGTCACTTCGTGGAAGCCTTCAAGTCTTCCTTCATGGACGCCCCCTTCGATGGGTGAAAGACACTCTCACCAGATGTGAGCAGGAGGGTAAGACTTTGTCTGCCATAGGGGCCCATTTCTTGCCTCCCTCTAGGCCTTATCCCAAGGCACGGAGGGGAGGCAAGATGTGGTTCAGGAAATCTCAGAAGTCTTTCCCCATCGATCATGGTGACCCCCCCTCCAGGGGCAGAGGAGGGGGGAATTATTCTGGAAGGCACCACCCTAGAGGCAGAGAAGGCCCCCACAACTCAGGAGACCATGAATCCTTTCGTGGATCCTCCTACCAACGTCCCTGAGGGACTGCCCAACTGTTCTACTCCGGAGCCAGTCGGGGGCCATTTTTTGAGGCATCCTCAAGCCTGGGAAAGTATCACTCAGGATAAATGGGTGCTCCGAATAATTACCGGAGGTTACACCATTCCCTTTCTTACACTCCCTCCCCTATCCAGAAAAATTCCAGACGTTCCACCCAGTCAAAGGGATCAAGCAGCACTAGAGGTTTCAAAGCTGCTGGAAAAAGGAGTCATCCAACCAGTCCCCTCAGACCAGATCGGATCAGGAACTTACTCAAGATTATTTTTGGTACCAAAAAGGACAGGGGACCTGAGGCCCATTCTGGACCTCAGCCGTTTAAACCTATTTGTACTGAAATCCAAGTTCCGAATGGTCACTCTTCTGTCCATTTTGCCCTTATTGGAAAAAGGAGTATGGATGTGCTCCATCGATCTCAAGGATGCCTATTACCACATCAAGATAAACAAGGCATCCAGGAGTCACCTATGCTTATGGCTGGGAGCCAGTCACTACCAGTTTCATGCTCTGCTTTTTGGTCTCACCACAGCCCCCAGGGTGTTTACCAAATGCTTAGCAGTGGTGACAGCTCACTTGAGACGTCAAGGATTCCAGGTTTTTCATTATCTGGACGACTGGCTTCTCACTGCCCCCTCCAGGCATCTACTCGTTTGAGCCACGAGGGCTACCATCACATTGGGTCAATACCTAGGGATTACCTTCAACTGGGAAAAATCTGTGTTGCGGCCATCACAGCATGTTGCATTTATCAGCGCAGAGCTAGACTCCGTCCAAATGAGAGCCTTTCTTCCAACAGAAAGAATCAAAGTGCTACAGGCTCAAGTGTTAGCCTTACTACCCCTCAAGAAAGTCCAAGTCAGACTTGCTCTTCAACTACTAGGGTCCATGGTGGCTACCATCATGCTAGTACCACTAGCCAGGCTACATATGCGGATCCTCCAGTGGCTGGTCTCGGTCCAGTGGTCCTTTCAGGAGTTTCCTCTGTCTTATCCCATTCTCATCACGGAACAATGCCGACAAGACCTACGTTGGTGGCTTCAGTCATCCAATCTAGACATAGGGAGACCTCTGACCCCCCCTGTCTCCTACCGCCACGGTGACCACAGACGCTTCCCAGATAGGCTGGGGTTGCCATTATCTGGCCAGAATGGTTCAAGGCACATGGCAAGATCACAAGGTACATTTGCACATCAATGTCCTGAAAATGAGAGCAGTGCTTCTAGCATTGCAAGTACTTCAGAACTCTCATCCCAGGGGGACGATTGCTATTCTTTCTGACAGCATGTCAGTCGTGTTGTACCTAAACAAGCAGGGTGGAACCAGGTCCTATCCCCTTTGCAGAGAGGCCATGAGAGTGTGGAACTGGGCGGTGTCTTCCCAACACTTTCTAGTAGCAACGCACATTTCGGGGAAGTCCAATGTGATAGCAGACAGGCTAAGCAGAGCTATTCTGATGCCTCATGATTGGTCCTTGAACAACCGAGTTGCAACTCAGATCTTCTCCAGGTGGGGTCAACCTTGCTGCAACCTGTTTGCCAGCTCCCTCAATGCCAAGTGCAGCAGGTACTTCACTCTGATCCCCCCCCTGGGGGAGCCACCCAGGGATGCTCTAGTCCATGATTGGCCCCCAGGTCTGCTCTATGCCTTCCCTCCATTCCCTCTATTATCAAGAGTGATTCAGAAGGCAACTTCCTTGGGAAGCAAGATGATTCTTATCGCACCATACTGGCCTCGTCAAGTTTGGTTCCCCTTTCTTCAGAAGTATACAGTGGATGGCTCTTGCACTCTGGAACCAGCACCAGACCTATTGACTCATCAGTCGGGTCAGTTCCATCCATCCCTACGAACCCTCAGGTTGACAGCTTGGCTGCTCCACTTCCATCCTTAGTTAGATTACATTCCTTTTCACCTGAGGTGTTGCATATTCTGTCATCCTCCCACAAGTCATCTACCAGAAAACTATACTCTAGCAAATGGAAAAGATTTGCTATCTGGGCTGAAGCACACAATCTAGATCCCTTCACAGCCTCCTTGTCAGCGGTATTACATTTTTTGGCTATGCTCTTCAAACAGGGTTCCGCTACCTCCACTATTAAGGTACATCTGGCGGCCATTTCTAACTTTCACTTCTCACATGAGCCTTCCCTTATGGGCCATAAACTCTGTAAAGCCTTCCTGAAAGGAGCCTGGTTACTCTGTCCACCATTGTCACAACCAGTTTTACCTTGGGATTTAAGCTTGGTGCCTCAAACCTTAACTTCTACCCCCTTTGAACCGGCTGACACTTGTGAATTAAAATATTTGTCTTGGAAGACAGCCTTTCTGGTCGCCATTACATCAGCCAAGAGAGTATCGGAGCTTCAGGCCCTTTCCATAAAGCCCCCTTATTTGGTCTTCCATAAGGAGAGGGTTTCCTTGTGACTCAACCCCTCCTTCCTTCCTAAGGTATCTTCTACCCTTTGTCTTCACCAATCCATTGAGTTGCCAGTTTTCTTTCCAAACTTTTCAAATGAAGTGGAATTCAAATTCTACCAGTTGGATATTCATAGACAACTAAGGTTTTATTTGCACAGGACACAACCCCACAGGAAATCAGATCAGTTGTTTGTGTCCTTTTCAGAGAACAAGAATGGTAGCCCTGTGACTAAAGGTACTATTGCTAAATGGATTAAGGACTGTATCTCCTTTATTTATGCATTAGCAGGCAGAGATTTACCTTTCCCAGTTAAGGCTCATTCTGCCAGGGCTATGGCTACATCAGTAGCTTATCATGCTAGGCTCTCCTTGGATGACATCTGTGCTGCGGCCACCTGGTCCTCTCCGCACACCTTTGTTTCTCATTACAAGCTTGATGTGGTGTCTAGAGACCGGGCTTCCTTTGGTTCCATGGTGCTCAGGAGTATTGCCAGTGAGCATCCCAGAATGTAGGTGCTAGGGACGCTGTCCCATCAGTTAAGAATGTGGCGAGATAGGACCACATTACATCAATTAGTTATGTACTCACCATAACGTCAGATGTATGTGGTCCATCTCGCCTACATTCTTACGTACCCGCCCACCGTCCCCCGACCTGTTGGACTTGGAGGCGATTATGTTCTTAGACCTTTATGAGGATGTTATTTTTTTCTCTCTTCCTGCTTGTGTTATTTCTAGGAAGTTGTGTATGTCACTCTGTTATATTGTTGGCAAACAAGATCTGGGGGTTTGGGCATGGTGCATCTTGGGATACTACGGCTAGCTCAGCCAATCAGAGACTTCGAGCTAGTAAATAGCGGCCGAGTCGGAGCCGATTCTCGGCTCTGAACCCATCAGTTAAGAATGTAGGCGAGATGGACCACATACATCTGACGTTATGGTGAGTACATAACTAATTGTTTCTCAGGAATGATGTGAGGTCTTATGCTACAGGCAGAGCAGAAGATCTCTCCAACCATGGAAGGGCTATTATTTTCAGGTAACCTCCACACCAAGTGACCTTACTGCACTTAAGCAATGAGATATTTATTAAGGTGTCTGTATTTGCTTTATTATTAGCATATAGTGCTGTTTTTATCATTTTGATGCAGAATAGTTCTTCCCCCAAATATTTGATAAGTGGATATGGAATGTGTAATTGTTGTTAATGTCAACAAAAGTACTTCACATCTAAAATATAAAAAGTCATGTAGTTATGTAAGTATCTAACAGATAATAACCCGAACATGCACATATGCATGTGCGAATATACATGCACGCACACACTTATACACATACACACACACACACACACACACACACACACACACACACACACACACACACACATATACAGTGTCACACACTGAAAGGGACAGACAGTCATTTTCACATACACACAAGAGGGACACACCCACAGACAGAAGAATAGCTAAGGTGGGACAAAGGGTCAGCAGTCCAGGGTCCAAGGTGTTGGGGGGATGTGATCAGGAGAGGCAGTTAAATTGGTAGTGCATTTCTGTACCTGCATTTCTGAAATGAATACTGCTTTTATGGTCAAGACTTGGGGTTGCCCATATCAGGAATGGATCTTTTTTTTTCCTCCTCAGCTTACAATTGAAGGAAGCTAGCTCAGGGAATAGCAACAGGAACAATGTGACAGCTATAGCACAGACACAGAGACAGAGACACAGACTCGCACACAAGATACTCTGACACAGGCAGAAACACACACACACACACACACACACACACACACACACACACACACACACACACACACACACACACACACACACACACACACACATTTATATTAGAATTTTTTTACTATTATACATAGGACATGTTGGTAGGTTTGCTTATTGTTCATTTATATTACTTACTTTTCATATATTCTTATTTTTTGTTTAAACTAACAGGATTGACTGGAACACAACTCAATGCCATTATCCTAAACAAATAATCTTGCCAAAGATTAAAGAGAATATCTTCCAAGTAATTTATTTAAAATGTACATGGATATTAACACATTTTTTAAATATTATGCATAATACATACATGATAGGTGCTTATTCATTGTATATTTTAAATTATTTTATTTGCAGACTTCCTTTTTGCTATCTTTGACAGTATGGCATGTTTAAGCAAATGGCATTAAGCTGAATGCAACTTAGTGACACTACTTTACTTAAATACACTGTGTAACTGATAATTGTAGAAGGATGTGTTCTAAGTAAATCATTTAGAATAAATTATGTAAACTCACTTACTGAACCCATCCTAAGTATAACTGATAATTAAACAAATGATTGTTTCAATAACTGTTTTCCTTATGGTGGATAAGAGGTTGGGAGGCCTGTATGAAATGGATGCGTAGGCATGAGCAAGTATTAAAATACTGGCAATCCATGTAATTGGAGAAGTAACTGTATGATACACATGCCTGCTCTGCTGTCTAGACACACACACACACACACACACACACACACACACACACACACACACACACACACACACACACACACACACACACACACACACACACACAGTCAATTGTAGGGAGAACAGAACACCCACCTAAGTACACAGAATACAGGTCAAAGTATGTTATACAAGCATCTTGGCACAAGTCTGATTTATACAAGAGTACAGATGAACTTATAATAGATAACATTTGACAACAGGTTGTGAGGCTGCATAGGCACACAACTTCATAGGTTCATATGAGGCTTCTAGCCTAATAGCACTAGGGTCTTTAGAAGCCTAGCTGTGCAAAGCCACAAGTACCATTATTGAGCATAGTTGGATGGTCATTTTTTGAGCAGTACCAACTGGTCTTGTCCATGAGGAACATAGGTGCCAGCGCAGAGGTGACTTTACAATCACCCAACCAGTAGTCAAGGTTGAGCTTGAACAGGATCATTGAGGAACACTTTTTCACATGCAGTGGGAGCCTACTACAAAGGAATGTGAATTGTTGTAGGATATATCTGTCTCCTCAGCATGTTCTGTTTATGTCACAGGCTAGGTTGAGAACACTGTGGCGAAGTACAGTTGTCCCATTTGAATTACAGATGTCCATCATTTACAGAAGGGCAGGATCTGAGACTGCTTTACAGTGCAGCAATAGGCCACCTTTCAGCAGCCTGCACAAGACCAAATACAGTGACAGGTATGTCAGTCTTTTCATGTTTGTCATGTTTGGAGGCATAGGAGTCTCGCAGGTGCAACACTGTGTTCTACCCAACTGATGCAGGTGTCTGGTGAGGGTCAGAGAGATGTAAACATTGTACTCCATTATTGGTGTGATAAGGGTATAGTACAGCAGAGGTATAACTACCTGGTCTTGGATGTGATGTCCATATGTATGACGTGTGCAATGCTGACTGTGTGTGTCACCATTATGAGTACATAGTTATGAAAGTGTAGATAACTACCAATATGTGTTCCCAAGTCTCACAACACTGTGTTTGAACTTAGGGGGGGTGCTATGTATATCATAATTAGCAGGGGTATTTCACTGACAAAAGTGACAAAGAGTCATTGTATGTTTAAAGTTCAGTCTGTGAGTTTGTCACCAATCATCTGTCTGTGTTAGCCCATACTGTAATATGTTAACATCACTGGGGGACTCTATATGAGTGCACCCAGTTAACAGTCATCTGCAATCTTGGTAAACCATAGGACATCTACTGTTGCCTGTGCTTCAGGAAAGCATTTCCTAAACAGTTAAGGGCCCAGTACAGATCCTTGTGGTATTCCACTGGTGAGTGGGCTAACAGTAGAGATGCAGTCCCCAACTGTGAGAGAGTGTGTGTTCTGTCATTGATCCAGTTGGCTATCCATCTAGTACTGTATGACCTAATTCCCAGATGGGAGATCTTCAGTATGAGACATGAATGAGAGATAGTGTCAAAGGCCATGGATAACTCAACATAGGTGGCATGTCTTGTTATCCCTCACACAGCACTTGATATTACATTTTGTAGTGTGGTTGATATATGTGTGTGGAAAAAGTATTGAGACTCCAAGGTTGTTGTGCTTGAGGGGGTGCAAACACATGGATGCATTTTAAATATATGACATACAGTTAGATAGGGCCCTCAGTTTGTAATGTTTCTACACTTACTTTCATGTCATATGAAGGAAGTGGACAGCAAACCACAGAAATATAAATTTTCAATAACATGAGAAGTAGTGGGTTTACACGACAGTTAGCAAAGTGTATATGCATGCGAGATACATCTGTTTGCACACTACTAAGCAGTGCACAAACATGAGCCGCATTGCTAATGTTTGACAGTTAATATTAAGTCTCTGGAATACACCTAACTACTTAACTGACTCTGTGGTGGCATGTGTTAATGCAGTTAATGCAGTGATTCATTCCTTTTTGGGGCCAGATGGTACTGTGTTCAAATATAATTGAATCTAAGACTTTTAATTTGTTTTGTATTACTGTTGCTGCACATTAGTGCATGATGCACACCATTGCATAATAATGCATTAAAGAAAAGAAATGGGGAAGATAGGACAGTGGTGAAATGGGAATGCTAAAGTCTGACAGTTAATATTGAGTCAATACACCTGCTACTTAACTGACTCTCTGGTGGCACATGGTAATGCATTTAATGCTGTAATACATTCCTTTTTGGGGCCAAATTGTACTGGGTTTGAATACAACTGAATCTAACACTTTTAAGTACTTTCATATTGCCATTGCTGTATGTTGAGGTGCAATGTGTACCATCACACAATAATGTATTAAAGAAAAGAAATGGGGAAGATAGGACAGTGGTGGAATGAGGATGTGAAAGTCTGACAGGAGAAGACCAAATGGAAAGTAATACAGGAATGTGTACCAGGGAGGTAGGAAAGAACCTTAGCTATCCATTTCTTTAACAGTAAAAACTGATAATATATGTAGAATATTAGATGAATTTGGACTGTCACCAGCAGAGAAAGGGGTGACCACAACACAATCATATTGTATAGCCAATTGGTCTGAATCAAGTGTAGCTAGAAGACATGTGTCCAAAATGGAGAGCTATGTAGGGGACTTTTTTTTCTGTGGGACAGGTGCCCATCTTTTTTTTTTTTTTGGAGAGAGTGGAATGTTGGGTAAGGGGCATAGGTATGTCTGGGTGTGGTAAGTTGGGTAAGTGAGGAAACAGTTGCAGAGAGACAAGACAAACAAGACAAGACATAGGGATGGTGATGGACACAAGAGGTCAGTGGACGCCATGGATGGGATGAGGGTGGGTACATCCAGGACCCGTGGATGTCAAGCTGGTTGACAGTGAGAATCAAGTCCTCACCCACAGGACTGTCATCATTGTCACCTTACTCTCCCACTGGCTGGAGCATTCGACATCTCTTCTCCTCCTGGTCTTACATAAAATGAGGGAGAGCAGCCCCTCCATCCAGTGGAGGTGTGCACCAACAGTGCGGTGCACAACTCTATGCACCATCCCTGGCAGTTCAGTGTGGGTGATAAGCTTGCCACCCCTGCCACTACTCCTGGAAGGAACTACTGGCTTATCCTCTGAGGCAGAACTACCTGAAGTGGCAGGTAGTACAGGGGCAGCAGAGGTGGTGCTGCCAGGTCAGCTCCCAGATGTGCTGGGCAACAGTGCCAGAGACTGGAGGAGTGAGGACAGGTGGATCATGTGAGGCAGGCCTAGCCTGCTGTGCTGTGGAGCATTTTGTGATGTGGTACACATGGATGACATGGACACATTTTGATGACACATAATTAAATAAAAGAAACAAAAAGAAAAGAGATAAGGGCTGGGGTGAGAGAAAAAATAAATAATATTAGTACCTTTATATGTGACATACAATGCATTAATTAAATTATTTGACTCTATTATTTTAACCTTTGCTCTTAAAACTACCACCTCCTAACAGACAATTTATTATTTGTTAAGACTAACAGCTCTTAACAGATGAACACTATACTACAGATGGGAGCAAGTACTCCTTTATATGTGCATATATTGCACATATACGTGTTCCAATTATCCAGATTACAGTTTACAGGAGGGCATGTGTGCTATTGGTGCAGCGCTTTTACTTTAAACCTTTAAGTTACATATAATTGAATAATTAGTTGGGAAGTGTGGTATTTGAACCCACCACCTCTGTCTAATATTGTACTCTTGGTTTGTGCTACAGACTAATGCATGCATACTTGCTTTGACAGTTGGAGTATGCATGTTGAACTTGATACAACTGTATAAAATACCAAAAAAGCTATCTTTGTTTGTGCTACAGACAAATGTATGCATACTTGCTTTTACAGTTGAGCTATGCATGCTCAATCTGATACAACTGTATAAAATACCAAAAAAGCTATCTTTAACTTTTAATGCTACAATAACAGTAATCTTCTGCTGCATGCATACCATATGCCTTCCTCATCCTCATCAATCTAGCGACATGGGTCCTAACATTGCACTCCCTTTCCATGGCAGTTGTGGAAAAAGCAAAACAGAACAGAGCAGAACAGAATACCATTATGAATACCAGTCTTGTCTATATTCAGCTTTTAAGCCTTACAAGTACTGTCTGCAGTTGATACTTCCACATCTGTGGGATGTCCTCCATCCTAAATTCCTTGATCCAAGCATCAAGGGTATCCCTCTTCCTCCAATGTAGGTCACTAAAGTGGTGCCTACATTTGTACCCAGTGCATAGGATACCAGTAACACTGGATACAGGCCAGGCCAAACTATCCCAAGCTTCTGATTTATATTCAGAGCCAGAATAGTCCCTCTGCAACAACCTGGCACTATAATGTTTCACTAGGAGTAAAAAAAATCTTGGACTCCCGGACACCCCATCTCTGTGCTCTAAATCACACCCTCTCCACAAATGCCTGCCATGTCTATCACAGATCAAGAGCAATGGAGACTGATGGTTTCCTGCTAATTCCAGTTATCACATTTACCAGGAGTGTGTACAGTTTGAAAGTATTGTGCACCATACACCATCAAGCAGCATGGTTTTCTGGGGTGCACACCGCCAAGCAATGTGCTTGTGAGATGGTAAGAGTTGCATAACAGTGGCAAGAAATAAAAGTTCAAGGTTATTTGATGTACAGGCAGTTGTGTAAGTGTGTTAGTCAAATGTGAATGCCATGCCAGTCCAGAGAGCAGAAATATACCTATTACACAGTATGCCCACAGTCATACATTTGATAATAAATGTGATAATACATAGAAGAATAAATAAAGAAATAACTGACACAATGTTAGTATCTCAGCCCTCATACATGTAATTAATATCAGCTACACTATGTCAAGTGTTATAAGTGAGAGTGACTGTAATGGGAAGTTTAACAACAGTAAAAGTGTATGGATTGTGCTGTATTTCAACCCAGGACCATGTGTATGGCAGTCCTACACTTACACCTGTTGCCACAATAAGGTTAAGAAAACACTTGTCTATGTTGCAGTTTATTCCTATAAACTGCAATATCACAACAGTAAAACAAAGGTTGCACATCCTGTACTATAACCCAGGACCATCTGTACTCCAGCCATACACTTATACCTGCTGCCATAGGATTAGTTACATGATATTGCCTATTATACTATTCATTCTTAAGTTCTCACTGTTAACTGCCAAGATCTCCGTTGCTTTTTAAAAACTGTGTTGCTATGTTAAATGGGTTTAACATAGCGAGACAGCTTTAAAAAAAGCAACAGAGATTCTCCATTGCTTTTTTGAAAGCTGTCTCGCTATGTTAAACTCCTTTAACATAGCGAGACACTTTGTAAAAAGCAACGGAGATCTTCTGTTCCCTGTTGCTTCCACCCACAGCTCTGATGTACTGCGTAAGCATACGCATGTGCAGTACATCAGAACTGCCGCAGAATACCAGACACCTACGGAAGGGCAGCACGGAGGCATTATACAATGCCATTATTTAAAAAAAGTAAGTATTTGTTTTCTTAAATAATGTCATTGTATAATAGTAATAACCCACTTCTGGGTGTGGGTAATGCTGGATTTACCCACGGTTGTCTTTGTTTGGCCACTCAGGCTTCACCCTTGTGACCAAACCACACCAACCATGGGTAAATCCAGCATTATCCACACCCAGGCATGGGTTATTGCTTAAAAGGCCAGTGAAACAAAATGAGTAACTGTTTTGTTTATGTGTGTTTAGGGGTCCATCAGGTGAAATTGGTGTGTGAGTGTCTGCATGAACACAGCCAAGTTCTGTTCTAGCTCTATGCTTTGTCTGTCAGACAGTTGTGAGCCATGCATGGTAGAGGTGGCAGTTCATTGTTATCATCCCTGACCATGAGAACTGCCTCTGCCAGGAGTTGCACTGACATGTTCCTGCCCATGGTCAGATGCACTGCTGCTATCTGAATATGACCAATACCTGCTCAAAGAGCTCCCTTCATGGAGACAGCCAGGACCACAATCCCACGGTATGCCATGTCTGGGTGTGGACAGCATGCTCACTGATGGAGCAGTCGAAGTACTGCCACTATGGGAGCATGATTGGGCATGGCCACATTGGCTGACAGCAGATGATGTGGCTGACTTACACCCATGAGGATGCCATTCCCCTCCAAGCAGACGTTCCATCAGAGACACTGCTCGTTCCATGACAAACACCCCTCGGTCCATCACAGATAACTCAACTTATGACTCATTTGATCCAGTGAATCGCCAACATGGTGGAGGCAGTCACACATGTCAGACTGTGCAACATCCACAACCCTGAGCACTTGCCTGGAGCACCTATAGGAATGTGCCTTTGCCTCCATGATGGCCGTAAACACATGTTGAGTGTCGCAGGAAGTGACACCTGCACCAGGTGGAGGAGGGACAGGAATCCTCCTGTGTGGTACCTTGTCCACACTTTGGCTATGGCCAGATTTAACAGGCACTGAAGCCACAGTAGCCACACTTCCCTGATCAATGTCCTCACCTTCCACCTGTCCAATATCTGTGGGGTCAGTGGACTGGGTAGGCATAGGCCTACTGGCTGTTTCTCATGAAAATGCAAAGGATGGATGTATGGCAACCTCCATGTCAGATTCAACCTCTGCACCTTTCAACTTTGCCTCAGTTTGGCCACGATCAGCATCAGAGTGAGCAGATGCACTGACATCAGGTGGTGCAGGGTCCACACTCCCACTGTCATGAACACCTGATATAAAAAGTGAGAGACACATGAATATATTAATACCTGATAAAATACACTGAACGGAAACAATAAAAGCCGGCAACTAACGAACAAATTCAAATAAAACTGTTTAATTGTGAGTGCTTTTGGCTAGGAAATACCTAGCCTTCATCAGACAAAACAGTTACAATAAGCAAGCAGGTTCATTTTATTTAATTAGGCATTATTAATTAAACAGCCCAATTAAAGATATTTAAAGCCACATATCATCAGTAGGCAATAGTAAACAACCGAGCACAACAAGATGTTGTTTCAATAAAAACTCATAATCAAGAATACCTTGTTCCAGTAAAAGCAGTAAAATATATAACATTATGTTTGTTTGTTGTTTAGTGTTATTTATGTATCTATCTATCTATCTATATATATATATATATATATATATATATATATATGTATATATACATATATATATAAAGACTTCCGTATTTAGATCTAAATATACTTGTTTTTAAAAACAACCTTTCTAAATACCTAACATTAAGTTATACAACCAGCCCCATACTTGATCATATCAAGACACCATAGGCATAAAAATCAAACAATATTCCCTAACATAAAATTTGCCCTATGAATGTTGATGTTCCTAATGGAAACTTAATATAAGTAAAGCTAGAAAAGTGACATTAATGTCTCTTAGATGTAATACATCTTTAACCTGTTTTTTACAGACTAATTTTAACATAATATAATTATATTTATATGTACTTATACATTTACAAGCTGGTATTTGTGAATCCTAACATTTATTCAAGTATAACCCAGCTAAAGTTAGCCTTTGTGTCCCAACTTCGCAAATAACAGATAAGATTAATTCTAAACCAATACATAAGTATTATCTTTTAAAGGACAATAATTTCAGAATGCATTTAATAGATACATTCTCGTTCAAGCCCGGAAAGGTGTGAGCCCCTGTTCTTAGGTTCATAGGTTCATACTAGGCTCTCTGCCCTAGGGCATTTATAAGCCTAGCCAGAGTGTGTGTGGCTTTCACCACCCCTTAGGATGAGAATACTATACCCATTAATTTGCTGTGCCTCTGTCCAGCAGTGATACAGAGATGATTCCCGGGGTAAACCTACGATCTCCCATCCACTCGTCAAGATTTCTTTTGAACAGAGTCAGTGAGGGGCTCTGCCTCACATGGACTGGGATTCTGTTCCATAGTGTAGGGAGTCTCTGGGTGATGAATCTGTCCCTCCAGCACGTCCTATTTATATCCGTGTTGAGGTTTAAGTCTCTTGCTCTCGTGGCTCTGGTGGATTTGGATTTTTGAGGTGGAGCATGTCCATTAATTCCGGGTTGGACATGGCCTTGTATGTCAGGCACAGATCACCTCTGAGCAGACGGTATGTGACTGAATAGAGCTGGAGTTTCTTCAGTCGGGCATCGTATGACATATGTTTGAGCCCCTTTATCCTTTTGGTGAGGAACTTTTGGGGTCTTTCCAACTGCTGCAGGTGTCAGGTAAGGTACATTCCGAATGGGGCGTTGTACTCAATCATTGGTCTGATAAGTGCAGAGTACAGGGGTACAATTACTTCTCTTGATCTGGATGTGAATCCCTTCATGATCAGGTGGGCAATGTAGAAGGTCTTCCTAACCACTTTGGCAATGTGAGTGTCAAAAGAGAGGTTACTGTCAACTTGGGTCCCCAGGTCCCTGATAACTTCTTCTGTGTTTAATGGATTACCACCTATGTGGTAATTAGGGGTTACCTTGTTTTTCCCAAAGGGTATGACCATACATTTTTTGGCATTTAGCTTAAGGCCATGGCTCTGGCACCAGTTATCCATTTCTATGAGACCTTTCTGGAGGATGTCTGTGTCTGATGGAGTGTCAATTATGGTGCCCAGTTTGCAGTCATCTGCAAATTTTGTCAACCACAATCCCCCTATGTTTTCCTGCACTTCAGAAAAATAAATGCCGAACAAGAGGGGGCCCAGGACTGAGCCCTGTGGGACACTGCTCGTGACCGGCTTAGAGTCTGACATGGCACCAGCAACTCTAACCCTGTGTGTTCTGTCCTTGAGCCAGTTTGCAACCCATCTTGTGACATATGGGTTTACATCTAAGCTGGTGAGCTTTTCTATGATGCCCGAGTGGGGTATAGTGTCGAACGCTTTTGCTAGGTCAAGGTAGGCTGTGTGAACTGCCTTACCCTCATCAATGGCCTTAGTGACTGTTTCAAAAGTCGACCAAGTTCAAGAGGCAGGATCTGCCCTTGACAAAGCCAAATTGGGTAGGATCCAGTGTCTGTAGGTCCCCAATGTCTTTATTTATGAGTTCCATTATGATCCTCTCCATAGCTTTGCAGACAAGGCTCGTCAAGCTTATGGGGCGGTAATTTCCAGGGTCCGTAGAAGCACCGCCTTTGTGGAGTGGGACCACAGTTGCCGTACGCCATTCTTTGGGTATGTATCCTGTAGTAAGGCTAAGATTAAACAGCAGCCTTATGTGTGGGTTTAGTTCCTCATTGAGTTAGTGTAGCACACATCTGGGGACACCGTCCGGTCCCATTGATGCTGTGTTTTTTGCTTTAGAGAGAGCAGCTCTCACCTGGGCATCTGAGATGTTTGGGAGGCTAAACTCTGGTGGGATAGATATTTCTCCTTTTGGGGGAGGGAGGGAGAAATTTGCACTGAACCTGTCTGCCAGTATTTTGGCAATGTCTGTGGGTTCAGTGATTTTTTTTATCATTTTGGACTAATTCTGAGCATATCTGGGAGTTTCCACCCAGGTTTCTAACATAGCTAAAGAAGGCTTTATGATTGTCTTTTGTGTCATTAGCGATTTTTCTCTCAAAGTTGGCCTTGGAAGATTTTATGAGTGATCGTAGTTTTTTGCTAGTATTGATCAGAGATGCCTTCCCATTTAAGGATTTTGCTCTGTCATGTAGTAGCTTTCTCCTCTCGTTGTAGAGTTTGTTTATGGCTGGAGTCCACCAGACCGGGCCTGCCTTTGGTGGAAAGGGTCTTGATTTTATTAGGGATTGCTTGATCCATACATTCCTGGAGGTGCTCGTAGAAGGCATTTGTAAGGGTTTCAGCAGCGTGGGTTGTGGTTTCCACTGGCTCGGGGCCTTGAAGGATACCACTCAGTCTTAAGAAGTGTGAAGTTTGCTTTTGAGAAGTTCTTCACTGTGGTCTTTTGCTGGGGTGGGGGCGGGATGTGGATCTCCAGTGAGATTAATTTATGGTCTGATCTCACCAATGAGGGATATACTTCCGTGTGGAGCATTTTGTCCCCATGTTTGTGATGATCAGGTCTAGTATATTTTCTCCTCTTGTGGGAATGGTGACTAGTTGTTCCATAGCATTTGAGTTTATGAACTCAAGGAACCTTTGGGCTAGGGTGTTGGGGCTTGAGTAATGTTCCCAGTCTATGTTTGGGTAGTTGAAGTCACCCAATATGATGGTGTTTGGAGAGACATTTATACTCTCCAGTGTCTTCAGGAAGGCTGTGTGGGTTTCCTGAGTTTGAGAAGGTGGTCTGTAGCATGTTACAAACTGTAGGGCAGTTTTACCTATGGTTAATTGCACCTGGATGGTCTCCGATGCTTCGTTGCCACTAACCTGGAGGTGTGGGTATCCTTTATGAATATGGATACTCCCCCTCCTTTTGTGGTTCGGTCCGGATTTTGGGGCCGGAACGCATGATATGAGGTATAACCTGATAGTGCTGGGGTGCTCTCAGGAGCCTTGAACCAGGTTTCAGTCACAGCACAAACATCAATGTTCTCCATACTGAGGAGGGCTTCGAGGGCGTGCATCTTGAGGTTTAGACTTCTGGCATTGAGCAGTATTACCCTTAGTTTTTCTCCATTTTTGTTTTCTAGGGAGTAGGTTTATCATTTGAGCCTTGCCTAAAAAGGCACTATGGGGTGGCAAGAGCCTTTGCCAATATCCGGAAGCCCAGGGTGACAGGTGCAAGCCGTCCCTTGGAAGCAGCGTGGCTTGTCAAGCATGTCATCCCAGGCAGACAGACATTGGATCCCCTTAGAATGACACCAGTAATTAAGCCAATTATTAAAGCTGATCATTTTGTCTCTGTATTGTGGCATCATTCTTGGTGAGGGTAGGATACTGCTCAGGGTCAGGGTCATACCGGCCTGGGCTACATAATCTGAGAGCTCCTCTATGTCTCTTTTCATGTAGTCCAGGGAGGTACGTCTCAGGTCATTCACACCGGCATGGACAATGACTGAGTCATACTTGTACTTGCTGTGGAGTGACCTGAGTGCTTGTGTTATGTGGTGGATTCTAGCGCCTGACAGGCAGCTAACTGTGATCTTTTCCTTGTTCAGTCTGGTGAGAGGGACGTCAGTGTGTCTGACTATGGAGTCACCTATAACAAGTGTGTCTGGCATTGTGTTTGGCCTTAAGGGCTGTGACTGTTTAGCACACTGACTTTGAGAACTATGTGTTGCACGTCTTATGTCTTGAGGTGGCAGTTGCTTGGGTGTCTGCTTTGGAGGCCTCTGTAGTTTTGGTAGATTTTTGATCAGTGCCTCCGAGTATGTCTTTGTGTGTTTATGTGTTTGTTTTGCAGTTGTGATAGTTCTATGTGAAACTGGGTTTGTGGTGTGCGTGGTTTCCTTCTCCTCCTGTCTGGTCTTGCCAGTCCTGAGTTGAGAGAGCTCAGCCTCCAGTTTGGCTATATAGTTGCATCTCTCACATGTATTTGTGTTTTGTGGGAGAAGGAGTGGGTTGTCTGTGTACATGAGGCAATTGTAACATTGCCTCAAGATGCCCAGATTCACCAGCTGAACAGGAGAGGACGCTAGCAACTGACCCTTCGACATGCTAGAAAAAGTGAAAAAGTTTGCTGTGTAACTGAGTCAGAAGGGACCTATAGGGAAATGGGTATTCAAGGGATTCTAGGCTAATGTAGTACTTTGTTTAGTATACAAGTACTTTACCTATATAAAAATGCTTTAGGAGCAAGTGCTGAGCTATTGAGATAGAGAATAGACTGTTTAGATTGCAAGTAGAGAAGTTCTAAGGGAAAAATTGAAGAGCAGACTTTACGGAGCCAGAAATAGTTTAACCTTGTTTAACCGGTGCTGCCCGATGGTGCTCTATGGGCAACTCCGCGCTAAATCATGCCCAGCTAAAGTGGGCTTTATAGCAGGGGGTTGAAAAGACCTAGGAATTGACCCAAAATGGCCAATAGACTACAAGTTTCTGGCTGGAACCACTGCTCTAGGGACACATAGGCTGCTCAGTGCTCCCCACTCCCACTGGTGAACAAAGAAGCTTCCCTTTATCCAAATAAGGATATGGAATAGCACAGGAACCAAGCCAAAGCCCAGAGATCAGCAAACTCTGAAGACTGGACTATTCTAGTTCAGTAAGGCGGGAAAACAAGATTTTTTATTTGCCATTTTAGCTCATCGATCTCCAGTTGTACTTCCCATGGTCCCCCTCTAATGCCTGGTGTTCTTTGTTGCAAAATGGCAAATTTAAACCTATGACTGGGGTAGTTCATAACATGCTTAGCAAGTGCATTATTAATATCGTTTTTATTAATGGCATAATAATGTTCGTATATCCGTTGTTTCAATTTCCTTTCCGTCTTCCCGATGTAGAATGCATTGCATTCATTAAACAATGCCACATATGTAACCGCTATAGTTTCACAATTCTATTTATAGTTCAACTTATACATTTTATTATTAATACTTAATTGGTTACCAACAATTATATGTTTACATTGGGGACACACCCCACATTTAAACATTCCATTTTTATTTTGACGTAAAATATTTTTCTTTTCCAAAAGGGACTTTAAATTTTGCCCTCTCCTATAAGTTATTTTTGGTTTAAGCCCCAAGGCATTTACCAACATTTCATTCCCTTTAATGATAATCCGATTTTTATATAACACTTCTCTAATGAGGGCATAATCCAAAGAATAAGTACAAAGAAAACTAGCGTGATATATTATGTTTTGCTCGACTAGGCCAAGTTCTTGTATCTTAGCTTCCTTTATTTGGGGACTTGAATTATCTGTCAAATTCCCAATCAATGATGTTTCCTGCCTTGACAATAACGGAGTAAAAAACCCAGTCCCAATTCTCGATATAAAAGTAACATCTATAGAAAACCGACATATTCAAATTCTTTCCTTCATTTTTCGAGCAATCACCCCTACCATCAGAAAAGGGCAGTAGTTAAGGGGCAAATTGTTAGGCCTGCCCGTATGATTACGGCCGATACTGACTTCAATCTTGAATGCAATTTATTAAAAACTATGTTTCTAAATAGAGGTTATCCTTCTCATTTAGTAATGGCCATTAAAAATGAGGTAATTCATAAAAGAACTATTGGGTGTTTTACTCCATTATTGTCAAGGCAGGAAACATCATTGATTGGGAATTTGACAGATAATTCAAGTCCCCAGATAAATGAAGCTAAGATACAAGAACTTGGCTTAGTCGAGCAAAACATAATATATCACGCCAGTTTTCTTTGTACTTATTCTTCGGATTATGCCCTCATTAGAGAAGTGTTATATAAAAATTGGACTATCATTAAAGGGAATGAAATGTTGGTAAATGCCTTGGGGCTTAAACCAAAAATAACATAGGAGAGGGCAAAATTTAAAGTCCCTTTTGGAAAAGAAAAATATTTTACGTCAAAATAAAAACGGAATGTTTAAATGTGGAGCGTGTCCCCAATGTAAACATATAATTGTTGGTAACCAATTAAGTATTAATAATAAAATGTATAAGTTGAACTTTAAATATAATTGTGAAACTATAGCGGTTACATATGTGGCATTGTGTAATGAATGCAATGCATGCTACATCGGGAAGACGGAAAGGAAATTGAAACAACGGATATACGAACATTATTATGCCATTAATAAAAACGATATTAATAATGCACTTGCTAAGCATGTTATGAACTACCCCAGTCATAGGTTTAAATTTGCCATTTTGCAACAAAGAACACCAGGCATTAGAGGGGGACCGTGGCAAGTACAATTGGAGATCGATGAGCTAAAATGGCAAATAAGAACAGGGGCTCACACCTTTCTGGGCTTGAACGAGAATGTATCTATTAAATGCATTCTGAAATTATTGTCCTTTAAAAGATAATACTTATGTATTGGTTTAGAATTCATCTTATCTGTTATTTGCGAAGTTGGGACACAAAGGTTAACTTTAGCTGGGTTATACTTGAATAAATGTTAGGATTCACAAATACCAGCTTGTAAATGTATATGTACATATAAGTATAATTACAGTATGTTAAAATTAGTCCGTAAAAAACAGGTTAAAGATGTATTACATCTAAGAGACATTAATGTCACTTTTCTAGCTTTACTTATATTAAGTTTCCATTAGGAACATCAACATTCATAGGGCAAATTTTATGTTAGGGAATATTGTTTGATTTTTATGCCTATGGTGTCTTGATACGATCAAGTATGGGGCTGGTTGTATAACTTAATGTTAGGCATTTAGAAAGGTTGTTTTTAAAAACAAGTATATTTAGATCTAAATACGGAAGTCTTTATATATATGTATATATATATATATATATATATATATATATATATATATATATATATATATATATACATAAATAACACTAAACAACAAACAAACATAATGTTATATATTTTACTGCTTTTACTGGAACAAGGTATTCTTGATTATGAGTTTTTATTGGAACAACATCTTGTGCTCGGTTGTTTACTATTGCCTACTGATGATATGTGGCTTTAAATATCTTTAATTGGGCTGTTTAATTAATAATGCCTAATTAAATAAAATGAACCTGCTTGCTTATTGTAACTGTTTTGTCTGATGAAGGCTAGGTATTTCCTAGCTGAAAGTGCTCACAATTAAACAGTTTTATTTGAATTTGTTCGTTAGTTGCCAGCTTTTATTGTTTCCGTTCAGTGTATTTTATCAGTTTTGCGTTTGTGGAGTTGAGTTTTATATTAATACCTGCACTGCTACAGTGCAATATATGTTAATGAACTAACAGTGCTGCCACTATTGCAGATAGTACAACAGGTCTGTGATCAAAATCATACACTACAATATTTCTTTAACTTGATCAGCAGTACTGACATAAAAATATTTGGCTTACCATCTGCCGAAAACATATTGTGCTGTAGTCCAGATGGTCCTGGAGGAAAATAAACAAGCGGTAATAGCAACAAACATTATCACAATTAACAGTAACACAGGAGATAATATATTTACCCCTTTATATGTGCCTTAACTCTACTTTCAACAAGAATGTTGTTGACAATTCCAACCTAAGCTTATAACTGCAGCAATCTTCAATCCCCCCCAAAAAAAGACATATAACAGAGAATTAACATTTATTTTAATTGTTTTACAATACAACAGTATTCAACTGTTCAGATAACAAATCCTACCTGGAAGCTCCTCCTGGGGTGTGCTTGCTGTCTCAGAAGGTGTTGCGCCCACATCCAGGACACGCTGTACTCCATGCCCTTGGGAGCTGTCTGGATCTCTAATATTTCCCAGTAACTCTCCATTGGGGATTAGTGGTTGTTTCCTAGCAGGTCATCCCCCAGTAACCATTTGGACATGGCCCACTGCAGCTGCTCAACTCTGTGCAGATGTTATCATGTCAGTGGCCCTGTGCCGCACCTGTTTCTATGTTCTGCCATGGCTACCCATGGCATTGAGGTCTCATAAAAGCTGATGCCATATTCTCATCCTCCATGCCATATCTCCCTGTCTCTTTTCCAGGAGAAAAGCACCATGCTGCTGAAACCCATCAATAATACCTTGATTTTTGGCATCAGTGAAGAGAGATCTCCATAGATTGACACATCTGAGTGACATACTTGTAGGTGTCCCAAAATATAACAGAAGTATAATACACATAAGTATCACATAACTACAAAATAAAATAAAACTGAAAATGTAGCCAGTTGGTATTACTCACTGGAGAAACATAAAAAAGTCCAGAGATGTGAAATACTAACAACAGGCAGGATTCAAAACAAGGAGAGTAACAAGGGCAACATGTCCTTGTTTGTGCCATAACAGTAACTCATCTTTGCTCCCCCTCCACAAAAGAACAGGCAAATGACCCATTTTGCTAAAAAAAATCTTTGAAATGTTAAAAGTGTTATTAAAGGACCTGTTCCTGAAATATTTCTACATATTTATCACACAGCCCCCCACAAAAGAACATGCAAATGACCAATTTGGTAAAAAATATAATTTAAATGCTAAATGTGTTATCAAAGGACATGTCCCTAAAACATTTGTACATATTTATCACACAGCACACCATTTTTCATGTATTGTCAATCATGTGTACCTCTGAAATGGCTTGACAAACATGCCCGTCATCATTAGACTTCTAACTAATGCATACAGATAAAAGTGTAAAGCCTTTGCTTCACATTATTCTTAAATACATTCCAGTATATGCAGTATGTAGGTGACAAAATGGGAGCATACCCCTTGAAGTTCTGTACTCCACTGTACAGAAATATCCTGAAGAAAAAGCATTTTTGCAGTCTTCCAAACATACACAACTGTCCTCACCATCAGTTTGGCTAGCTACACAGTTGTCTTTATGATGGTGTAGATTATTAATGGATTGCAGCTGTCTTTGTCTGTGTTTCATAGATGCTAATTACAGCATAAGCAGCCAAATTTCATGCTAATCAACCAGTCCATCATGGTGGAGCTATTCAACAAGCTATAAAGCATCCATGTAGATTCCATGCTGGTTTTCCTACAGGTTTCAAAACTTTTAGAGTACAGATATGGAAAGTCTACCTAGGCAGAATGTCAGAATGTTAGGGGCTGATGCAGCTTTAATCCATTCATATGTGTTAGAGGCTGAAGCCAGTGCTGCTGCTGGTGTCTATAGGCATAGGGGGAGAAGACCATATTTAACTTATCACAACCTACATGACATGGGAATTGTAGAGTATTACAGGATGGACAGGGACACACTACAGGAACTCTGTGACCTCTGCCGCCCTCAACCCACAGCCACAGGCAACCATGGGGAACACATCCCAGTGGAAACTAAGGTATGTGTACACCTTAGAATCTTAGCTACAGATACCTTTCAGAGATAACAGGAGACACTCTGGAATGTAACAGGTATCAGCATCCATGATCCTCCACCAATTCCTGGATGCTATGCTCCAACATGCCACTGAGCACATATATTTTTTCATAGCTCTGATGAGAGGGCCAGAGATATGCAGCAATTCTACTGGGTAGCACACTACCTTAAAGTACTGGGTGCCATAGATTGCACTCATGTAGAAATTAAGGCACCAGCTGGGAAACAGGGTACGTTCTCCTCAACAGAAAGGGCTACCACTCTATCAACTGCCAAGTCATGTGTAATGCCAAATGAATCATCTTGAACATGTGTGCTGGCATCCCTGGCAGTTACTACGACTCATATATCTGGCACACCTCCCAGCTGTACCAGATGTTTGCTAGGGGAGATATCCCACAGGATCATTTACTGGGGGATGCAGGTTATGCACTGGAACTGTGGCTGACACCCATCAGAAATGCACACACACATGATGGAAGAATGCCATAGTGAGGCACACTCTTGGGTTCTGGTGCCTAGATACATCTGGAGGAGCCCTGCAGTACAATCCATGGACATGTACAGAAATCTTCACAATATGTGCCATGCTGCACAGCATAATTCTGAGGAAACAGCTGCAGCAGGAACAGCAGGGATCAGCAAGGAGAAGGGGCATGCATCCCACCACCAATGCCAAGATCACCACAGTCACAGGCAGATGAGTAGTCAGAGAGGGAACCATCAGCTGCTGTGGGTGTAAGAAGACTTAGGCATGCTCAGTATGCCCTTGCATTGGCTAAGAGATAATGCATAGTACACTCACTTTCCTCCTACTTACATACATATGTTAACATTGATGCCAAGCAACTCAGGTAACCTTCACCTTCCCATATATTGGCTGTGTACTGCTTGCATCAGACAGAGTCAGCCCTGAAATAACTCTATGGCAATTGCTGCATTTACAAGGTAAGCCATGGACCTGTAGTGTTTTGTTTAATAATATTGTGGCATATCCTTGTATTTCATCACTTGATATAGTAAGCAAGTAAAAGGTGGAAGATTTGTACAGAAATTACCTTAGCATGTGACAGCAGAGACTTATTTGACTTGTATATGTTCATTAGTAAGTAGTAGGCCTCAGGCATTGAAGTTTCACATAGTCATACCTCTCAAAAGTACTGATGATCACTGCATGCCCTCAGTTTAGCACCATATGTCTGTACTGGAAAATCATTAAAGAGACATTAGAAAGTTATGATACATATTGCAGATTCTGACTTCACAACCCTCACAAGATCAAACAACAGGCATCATGCAAAACAAGGACAGTAACAAGAGCAACATATCCATGCTTGTGTCATAGCAGTAACTTACCTTTGCCCTCCCAAAAGAAAAGTCCATTCTTGTTTGTGCCATAACAGTAACTCACCTTTGCTCACCCCAAAAGAACAGTATATGGTTGTTTGTGCCATAACAGTAATGGAGCTTTGTTTCCCCTCCCTCAAAAGAACAGTGGCACCCTTGTGTGTGCCATAACAGTAACTCACCTTTGCTCTCCCCAACAGCATTCTGTGTTTGTTTGTGGCAGCCAACCTGCCCTTCAATTATTGGCAACTGCATAGCATATTATTCACAGTTAATATCTTTACACATTTTAAGGCCAATGATATAGAATGGCTTACACACTGCATGTGTCTGAATACTGGTCAGATAAGTGATGAATGACCAAGAAACACAGAAAGGTAAGACAGAGCTGTATATTTGCAAGCAATAATCATAACAGGTTGTGTAATCACTAAGTACACTATGTTCAAATGTAATAAATGTAATAAATGCACAAGTAACAGTTTATGGTTTGATATCAGTGTACATTCTGTTGCAGTTGGTTTTGTGAAGAATGTTTTCAGTTCTTTGCTGCAAAGCTGTTTTGTGTGACAAAGCAGGATAAGGCACCCATCCTGTTTTCTGAAGGTGCATTGGAGTGAGAGTTGAAATCCAGACCTATGTAGAAATATCTCATGTGTACTAACATTTTCTACTGTGTATGTGATAGATTGCTTTTTCTCAGTTTAAGTATTTCTCCATTTTTCCTTTTCTTTCTTTTATTTCTTTTCTTTTTTTTTTTGGCCTCTGTTTGCCTGATGTGCACTTACAGCAAACACAGGAACCAGAGAAAAAGAATGTTAGGCTTGGCTGTTCTTATCTTGTTTGCGAGAAGTGTGGCAGTGCACAAACTGGATAAGTGGACCACCCAGAAGGTAGACAGCCAAAATAGAAACTGGATACATTCAATCAATGGTATTGCCTGTGGCAGCAGGTATAAGTGTAGGGCAGGAGTACAGATGGTCCTGGGTTCTAGTACAGTGTGTGCAACCTTTGGTTTACATTGGTTGACATTGCAGTTTATAGCAATGAAATGAAACTTAAACAGCTGTTATTTTGACTCTCTTGTGACAACAGATGTTAGTGAAGGATTGCCATGCACATGATCCTGGGTTCAAATAAAGCATATTCCATACTCGTTTACTGGTGTTCCACTTCACATTATAATCAATCTCACTTATAATACTTGACATAGTTTACATGATATTAATCGATATGTTTGAGGGTTGCGACAACTAATATTGTGTCAGTTATTTATTTATTTATCTCTGTATTATCACATTTATTATCAAACGTATGACTGTGGGTATATTGTGTGCTATATTCCTGTAAGTATATTTCTGATCTCTAGACTGCCATGACCTTCACATTTGACTAACACACATACACAACTGTCTGTACATCAAATAACCTTGAAAATGCATTGCTTGCCACTGTTGCACACCACTTACCATTGTGCACTCTGTTTGTGTGATGGCAATTGGCATGCAACATTTTCAAACAGTGTGCACACTACCAGTAAATGTAATAACTGGAATTGATGGGAAACCATCATTCTGTATTGTTCTTGATCCATGATAGACATGTCAGACATTTGTGGAGTGGGTGCGAGACTTAGGGCTCAGAGATGGGATATCCAGAAGTCCAAGATATTTGTTGGCCTCCTAGTGAAACACCACAGTGCCAGGTTGCTTCAGGGGGTACTATTCTTGGTCCTAGTATAAGTCAGAGGCTTGGAATGGTTTGGCCCGGGCTATAACCAGTGCCAGCAGTATCCCCCACACTGTTGAACAATGTAGGTAACTCTAGAATGACCTCCAGAGGAGGAAGAGGGATATCCTCGATACCTGGATCACAGAATTCAGGATGGAGGACATTTCGCAGATGTGTAAGTATCATCTACAGAGAGTACTTGTAAGGCTTGAAAGCTAAATGTAGGCAAGACTGGTATTCATAATGGCACTGTCACCCAACTTGATGACCATGGGTCCTGGATGTCCCTACCCTAGACCCATTCACGGTGTCCCCTGACCTGTTGTGCCCATCATCATCATCTCTGGGTCTTGTCTTGTTTGTCTTGCCTGTCTGCAGTTGCTTCATTACCTACCCAACTTACCAGATCCAGACATATCTACGACCCTTCCCCAACATTCCTCTCTCTCAAAAAAAAAAAGGTCACCTGTCCCACAAAAAAAAAAATGTCCCATACATAGCCTTCCATTTCATACATGTGTTTTCTTGACACCTTTGATTCAGTCCAATTGGCTATAAAACATGTTTATGTTGTGGTTAGCCCTCTCTCTGGAGGAGACAGTCCAAAGTCAGCTAATATTCTGCATATATTATCAGTTTTTACTGTTGAAGATATGGCTAGCTATGGTTCTTTCCTACTTCACTCCTGCACATTTCTGTATTGCCTTCCATTTGTTATTCCCTCTGCTTGCTCCACATTTCATCGCTGTCCTATCTTCCCCATTTTTTTTTCTTTAATGCATTATTGCTTGATGGTGCACATCACACACCAATGTGCAGCAAAAGTAATAAAAAATAACTTAAAAGTATTAGATTCATTTGTATTCAAACCCAGTTCCATCTGGCCCCAAAAAGGTATATGTCACTGCATTAACTGCATTAACACCTGCTGCCACAGACTCAATTAAGTATCAGGTATATTCCACAGACTCAGTACTGTCATACTTTAGCAATGCTTCCACTGGAATAGTTACATGACATACCGTTACATACTAGTCATTCTTAAGGTCTCCATTTTGCCATCGCACAATGTTGTGAAAACAAGATAAGCACAGCCAAATCTTCCATTTATTCCTCTGTTGACCATGATTGCAATAAATGCAGCATCACACAACAAAAACAATGGCCAAGAAATAATAAAATAATAATAAAAAAATGGCAGAGAAAACACAATTTGCACACAACTGAAGGGGAGGTTGATCGTTAATTGATCAGAAACTGTGAATTGTGCACTGCTTGCTTGCATTTCCAACCTTGACAGACATACATGTGACAGTTTGTAAGTTTAACCTGACACACCCACCTGATGTAAGTATTCACAGTTGCCATCCATACACTGAGAGAGTGCCTGCACGATGTTTGTATCTGATACACAGAGCCAAGTGTTTGGGATTCAGCAATTCTGAGTTCAGACCTCATTTTCATCTTCACCATGCTGACAGCCCTGAATCTACACCAGAAAGCAACCATGTAGCTAGTAAAACTGAAGGGGAGCTGAATTGTTTATGTATTGAACACAGAAGAGAGGATATTACTTTGGGATATATCTGCACAGAGGAGTACTGATTTTTAGATGATATGCCTGCATTTCATCAACTACATATTGCATATTTACATGTAACTATGAATAGTCAGTTTAATGTTTTTGATATTTATTTTGATTAGCACACTACTGTTTTTTAATATTTATTTTGATTAGCACACACTTTTACACTTTTAACTGTCTGCATTACTTACAAGTGTACTGTTCATTTGGGGGTGGGGGAGCAAAGCTGCATTTGTCTTATTGCACAAAAAAGGATTGTGTTGCTATTGTTACTCTCCTTTTGTTGGATCCAGCCTACTGAAACATGTTAAGGTCAGTTCTATACAAATCTCACATATTTTACTTTTTATCTGTCTGGGTAGACCCCTTCCCTTGGCTGTATTCCAAAAGTTTTGGAATTCATGGAGAACACCAGCAGGTAGTCTACACAGTTGCTTTATAGCTTGTTGAATAGCTCCAACATGTTGCCTTGGTTGATTAGCATGCAGTTCAGCTGCTTATGCAGTAATTAGCATGCCACAATGTTTACCTTGTTCACGTAGGGGTGTGGGCCACTACATGGCACTTACTGAATTTAAAAGGTTCCATGTCCATGCGCGCATCACACAATGGGAATAAGATGGTTCAAGCTGTGGGAAAGGAGAGGAAAAGGAAAATACGGGTAATTTAGGCTTGGAAGATACAGAAGATCATGGTTTGTGGATGGGAAGTTATAGAAGATGTAACAGAGAAACTGACAAAAGAGTGTATGCAAGGAAGTAATAAGGAAACAATGGATAGGTTCAATTAAATAGACCCAGGAGTGCTGGGTATGAGAGAAGACCAATATTGTGTGTATATTATGAGCAGGTGGCAATCCAGCAGAAACCCATAATGTAAAACTGAATAAGTATTTACAATAATATGTGCAAAATGGAATACAAGACTGTCTCTACATCATGATAACTAGAGCGCTTAGAGTTTTTTTCTATGGCATTCACTGGTGAAGCTGGAAGAGTACAAAGAAAGCATTTACCTGGGGGTGTAAGGTATTAACAATGCCAGGATTCTGCTAGAAATTAAATTTATGTAGCTTTAAATGTGAGTGGGTTAGATATGGTCCTCAGAGCATGTGGAATTATGTTCTAGGATCTAGCAAAGCAACCATAATAGAAAGAATTTCCTATAGATTTCTCAGGTTTGTAGATGGAGAGATTTTTTTTATCATGTGAGTGTAGTGGTCTGTTGTGACAGTAGTTGTGGAGAATGTTGCTTAGTGCTGGGCATTCTGAAGGTTTATATAGTCACAAGTACCTCAGTGTATGTGAGATGGGGTGATTCAAGCCAATGTAATTGTTTTAGGGTGGAGCAGTGCTGGGTTCTACAGGTTGTGTTAGTAGCACATGTTGCAATTTTGTTGTAACATTGTTCTAATTTACTTTTTAGTGTAGCTTGAGGATTAGTGAGGATTGATAACCTATAAAAGAGTGATGGTAAGAAGTAAGTAGTAGCAAGGGTGGTGTTTTTAGCTTGTTCTAACATTCCACGTTTTTGGCAAGTTTTTTTTTAATTGTGTATTGAATGTGCAAGTCATATTTAAGGTTGTCATATATTAACTTCCCTAATAGTCTAGTGTATGTAAGTATTTCTTTTGCTGTATTATTGAAGGAGGCAATTTTAAAGCAATGTTGACATTTGTGTGTGATTTAGGGAAGAATAGAAGTAGCTTTTTTTGATTTTAACAACAGTTGTGCACTGCAGAGCCAATTTTCAATGGAGATGAGAATGTCTTGTGGGGTTTGTTGAGGATGGCTGGAATATTTGTTGGAACATATTGGCTATAGAAAGTGAATACTGTGCCTTTAAATGTGTGCTGTAGTGTGGGAACATTCTCATAAACAGTCAGGAAACCCTGACATATCACCCAGTAACGAGATCTTTATTGATAAATAACCATGATATAAAAGAAGGGCCCAGTTCAAAAAGACTTCAGAAAGTGATTTCTTCATTTGGATAACAAAGAAAGAAGATTATGGAGGCATGGAGTATGTCAGCTCAGATGGGGCTAATTCATGGAGTGTACCAAGTGGAGTATCTGTGATAGCGAGATGGACTTTGGGCGTGGTCAGTGCTGAACAATTTCCTGACTGCCTATTAAATGTGCTGTCAATTTTTTGATTTCCCATTCAATAGAATGATTCTGTGGGCTACACTCATTCCCTCAAACAGGCTGTTTTATGTGTTTACATTCCACTGCCACTTTCTTGCCACTTTTCCAGATCTTCATTTATGACCTACCCAATTCGGTCATAATTTACTGTCTGTAGACATAAGCCTTAGTCATCTCCTGACCCTTTCTCTCTGGTCATTGAGATCTGTATTGTTGCATGATTACTGTTAGCCAGTGTAACCCTAACACATGGACCCCTTACCACATTCTAACCACTGGTGAAAAGATTCAGGAGTCTTTATTTCAAAATTTCAACCATTAATGCCTTCAAAGCTGAGTCCCTCAAGTACTTTTTTTTCTCTGCTGAACATGGCTTATGACAATATCATAGGAAATACAAGGTAATGGAGTCCCAAAACCATTTATAGTTTGCCAGCTTTCACCTTTGTGTTCTGCCTCTCTTCTCAGGAAGGGCAAAGCAGGTTAGCCCTGAAGTAAATATATGGGTACCCACCCAATCATCAAGGTTTATTTTGAAGACTGCTAAGGTGTCACTTAATTTAACATGCAGTTCTCTGTTCTAGAGGTGGGGTATATGGTGAGTAATAAATGTGTCTCTCCAGTGTGTTTTATTTATTTGCTGATGGAGATTTAATCCCGTACCTCTACTATTAGTGCACCTATTTGACTTGCAAAACTACAGGAGTTGTAGGAGGATGGGGTCCTTATAAAGTATGGTATACATCACCCTGTAAGACCTTACGTTGCAAAGGGATAGTACATAAAGTCCTTCCTGGTAGCTCAGGGACTTTAGGCTTACAAATGATGATGGGATACTACTGTCGCCCTCTGTCAGACTGCACTCTTCCTTAATAACCATTTGTATTTATTCTGCACTTCTTTACATAGCTTTTAACTCATACTTACATTAGGTGGCCTGTAAAGAATATGTGTGCAGGGTTTCCACCTCTTTTTTATTTAACTTCATTACAAGGAAATTCAGGTTGGCTTCATTGCACTCCATATCTCCATCCTGCTGACCCATTTCATCTATTGCATTAAGATGGCGTCTGCGGGCCAAAATAAGTCATGGGTGTTCTAGATGCTCTGAGGTGCATTTTACAGTTTTTCTTTTAAACAACCTTTTCATTCAATGATAGCCTGAACAAAAATAATGATTAAGGGGAGAAATCCAGTCTTCAACTTCGGTTTTCCCTAAATCCTTTTGAACACACTCTAATTGACTAAAATTACACTGTAATAACATTGAATCATTTCAACACATCTAAATTGACCAAGACTATACTGTAATAACTAAATTAAGCTGGGGGTCTACAGGCTGCTAGGAATCAAAAGCCATGGGGTCATAGATGCTCTGGGGTGCATTTTAGAGCTTTCTTCTATCCATTTGTTTCAATGATGGCCTGAACAAAATCATACATAAGGAAAGAATTTGAATCATAATTTTTTTTTATTTCAAGGAAAAATGGGTTATATCTAAGGTTAATGCTCAAAGTTAACTAAATAGTGTTGCATAAAAACAGAGAAAACAAATGTTTGTTATAATACAGAAATAATATCTGAAAGTAGTACCTGCCTCCCAAAGGTACCTTAAAAAGTTAGCCACTTTCTCTGCATCCTCGTTGGGTGTTAAATTGGGACGAAAATTAAGACACAAATGGCAACAGTCATTAATTTCAAGTCACTGCTATTTTATATATATATATATATATATATATATATATATATATATATATATACATACAGAGAGGGAGAGAGCATGCCTCCTCACCTGTAACTGCAGAAGACAGATATCTTCTCTGTACATGTCACACTTGGGCAAAATTGAAAGAAACAAATAGAATATATTTGATCTTAAACATATACAAACAGAATACTTTTTTACCCTACCCCAAAAGATAGCTATCTGTATATGTATCTGATGATTGTGAGGGAAAATAAAAAATAATAATTATAGTAATGTTTTCAACTTACTTTTAAGCTCAGTGACCTTCTGTGCACCTCTTACATTTGTGAGTAAAGTTAAAGAAATAATGACCAGACTGTCCCTGGCCCAATGCAAGACAGTAAACTCTAAGGTTTGAGAGAAAAGTTAAAGAAATAATGACATCAGCCAAGCACCCAACACCAGCTACAGTGACATTCTTTGTACATGTCTGAGCACAGCTGGTTTTAGAATAGGTGGAGTTCAGGGCAGAGGCCACTATTAAGCCTGTGTCAGAATCCACTTATTCAGCCTTGGTGTGTGTAGCCACCAGACCCCCCCCCCCCCCACACACACACACACATCCTTCCCTGAAGGTATGGGTATTCTATGGTGCATTTTATCCCTTTGGAAAATTACTGCAAACTGAGCAAGAGACAAGGTAGTCAGTTATGTTCATCCAGACAACCCCCAACAAGAAGTCATAGCCACATCTGGGTACACTTCAAATATAAGATTGTGATAGAAAAAGAGGATGACTATGAACTACATTTCACATTTGCTCAAAGCATACAATTGCCACACATTAAAATATTCCAAGTTGCTTCTCAGAAATCGCCCTGCAAAGTCAGAATACTAAGCAAACAGCAGCAGGCAGCTGGTCGTTTTCCTCCACATGCAGTCCTATCAATTATATCTGCTCTGTCTGTACATATCAAATGTGATCTTACTTCTCATAAATGCACACTAGTCCTGCAAAGCCAAATAGCAGTGACCTGTTAAAACAGAGTAAATGACACAGCATTAAGTTACTTTCATCTAGCCAGCCACAGCCCCATTGCTCTCAATCTCTTATTTCCAGAATCAGGGGCAAATCCAAAAAATAATTAGGACACTTTTTAAAATATTTGTACTATTATCATGAGGAGCTGACAGAATAAGGGAATGTATAATAACTTGTATTTTCTGAAGCAAAATAAGTCGATAATTTTAATTATTGTCATTATTTAGTAGGTGTAATCCACCACCTTTTCTCTCAAAGTTACTAGTTTTGTTAAAGATTTGGAGGACATAGCAGAATTTTGAGACAAAATCAAGGACATTGAAAGGTATGCCCAATCTCTACCCAGCAGTTGCAACCATGAAGTCTGATGGCCATGTAATAAGTTTTACCTTTGCTAGTCCACACAGAAAAGTTGCCACACATTAAATTATTCCTAGTTGCTCCACACAAATCATAAAACCATAAATATTTTCCAGAAAATAACAGTCTGACAACTGCCAGCATAATAGTAATAATAATAATGTTTACCTCACTGCTTCTGTCTTGCATTATTCCTCTCAACTGTCTGGAACTCTGCAGAATGTCCCTCCCAACTTCTTGAAGATATAGACAACCATTAAACACAGACACTTGAAATTTGTAGTTTTATTATAAAAGCAAAATATTGATGCAAACCCTCATTCCTGTCAGTGCCAGGGCTTTCTGCCTACCATATTAATGTTGCATGGTCTGTGACTTTGCAACATTCAAGTCTAGCATGAGTTGCTTGATTTGAATGGTCAAGTGGAGCACCTCCCATGAGGGCACCCATCATGCTGCAGGGAGGGCACATTTTGTTCTAATAGGGTCCTGCATTTGTTGTTGTTTTTAGAGCAAATAAACAATGTTTTTCATTTGATCTAAAAATAAATAAAATGGAAAGAGTTCCCCTTCACGCATGGCAACCTAGGCAGATTCGTAGTTGGCCTATGCATAAAGCCAGCCCTGCCCCTCTCAGTCTGTCTCAGAAATGTACTGGCACTTCACCATCCTTGCTTTCCATATCTGTCCTGAATACCTCATACTCAGAACTAACATGTTTTAAATCGTCTTTATATTGATTCATGCTTCTCCTATCCCAACAATATGAGCCTAATTCTCCACTACTAGTGCTTCTAGCTTTACTATTTTCCTTCTGTGCTTCCGGCATTGTTAAGTACCATATACTCCATTCAGATTGCCCCCTTCATGTTCTAACACCCCCTGTCCATTATATTCAGTCTTTCTACAGGATCCTAATTTCTTATTGTCTTGCCTTCTCCTAACCTTTCTCCCAGAGATGTTCTTTTTTGTCTTCTGTTCCTTTGTTTCATCCTTCCTACATCTGTCTTTCTTCCTTGCCTCACCGTTTTACTAAGTAGAACTAATTTCCCTCTTCCTGCCAGTCTAACTCATTCCTCTTAATCTTTCCCTTGAATATGTCCCATGTTTTTGTCTTGTTTATATCTACTTCTTTCTCTTTTTTTCTTTGTTAATCTATTGTCATTATTCTTCTCTTGCAACCCCTTAACCCCTAACAATATTTACCTTCACATGACAAGAAATTCATCTGAGTGCATGCTTAATGAAATATTTACAGAAATATGAAAACATATACTTAATTGTATAATTAGCATTATAAATAACACTGAATATAACTAAAGATGTGGAATTTATAGTGCAAATTTCAAAGACAGTTTTCGTCAAGAATATCTAAGGTTTCAACTGATGTGTTCCAACAGTTTGTTAGTTATTTGTTTTTGAGGTATTAAAGCACATATGGAAATGTTTATTTTCATAATTACTAACAAACAACTAGCAATATCTCAGGTAAAGTAAGATATAAATTGACATTGACAATGAATTTTCTGTCTCCCAGCATGACATTTCACACCATGCCCCTCAATAACAGGTAGGTCTCTCAGTTATGAAAATTTGAACATAAATATGAAAATATGAATATTAAGTGTTGAATTAGATTCATTTCTCTACTGTAGGATATCCTAGAAAAACAATTTTAGTATTATTTTGTTAATAACTCTTTACACTTTCTGATACTGTCTATTATTAGCTGATAAGTCACTTGCTTATTGAAGCCAGGTTTAAAAAAGTTCTGGATACCATAATGGGGTATGGGTGTGAACTGGAAATACACAAAAATGGCATTATAGGCTTGAATGAGCCAAGGCAATGTCATCCAAATGTGCCTTCTAGTCCCCATTTCAACAAAGCTGTTGCAAGGCCACTGAATGGGGGCTATCCCTGTTAAACAGTCTCTGTACCCTCCCATGCTTTCCAATTTTTACAGCTATGTGTTTCATACTCAGTCCCTAAGACAGCAGTTAGAGTGCCTTGTTATGTCTTTCCTCATACTGCTGCCCTTTGTTTTAGTAGAACCTCTGACCAATTTGTTGTATTGAAAGAGCCCTTATATAGTGCTTCCACTTTCTTGGTCCTTTTCATAGCATCATCTGTGGACCCTTTCACCACATCACTAATTATCATATAGACCAGTATAGTTGGGCAATCAACCTCTGTTTGTGAAACAAATTTCAATATTTAGGCATATCATTAGGCACATGACTATGTCATTTTCATTGAACTTATCTTTCTCTTTCTCTTAACTTCACAAAGTTTCTAATGATCAAATTGTCCCATCACTATCACCCTTTTGCTTCACCTGTGCTACGCATATGTCTCTCCCACTTTTCTGACTATCACTTGACTTCCTATGCTTCTCCTTTGATTCTGGGTAAGTTTCTTTCCCTCCTCTCTTTTTCACATTTCCTTTCTGCTCTTCTCAGAAGCTGCCTTCTTACTGGCCATCATTTTCAGTGTTACCCCTCTCTTGCCTGTCCTCAGTCTGTTTCTGTCAATACCCCTTGGCTTCCTGCTCCTTGACAACTCTTTATAACTGTAGTAAGAATCTTTGTGTTCAACATCTTTGTATCATGTATAGTAAGGGTTAAAATGTGAAATTGCATTGCGTGCAAAGAAGCAAGTTAAAATAAGCTGTTTTTCTTGTAAAGAATTTGCTGACCAAAGAGGAATGCACAGATGTTACCTTGGTCCAGGCACAAGCTTATCTTGTGACTGACCACTGACCATCTAAGGCTCCAGTATGTGAATTTATAGCCTTGACTGAAATTCCTTGTCTAGTAACCAGCTACTGTGTACGTGCAGAGAAGGGTATAAAAACCCATGTGAAGTGTACAGAAATTAGACTGCTGACATACCATGTACTTTGTAGCATGTCTCCATGCATGTAAAATAAACCTTTTTGCTTATTTTTATCTGCGTGATTCTTCCAGTATATGTTAAGAGTACAAAATCTTTTGACATTTCTGGTGCCCAAGAACATGGGGCTACCTCTTCACGGTATGAATCGCATAAGAGGGACTGAAAAACCTGTACAGGAGGGGAGAACGAATCTCGGGCTCCCTTGAACGGAAAGACCTCCGACGAAGAAGTCGTAAGTAGAGGCCAGTCCCTCTTAGATTCGATCCGTGGGACGGTGACGAACGGGGCGGAAGATCAAGGTAAGCTTTTACATTTGTAAAAGTATATATTTTTTTTTTTAAGGGACTAGTCATAAAGGAATTTCTTTTGTTTAAATTTTACAAAAGACCGGTAGAGATCTCAGGAAAAGGAAACAGTTTTTCTTTTAAATAAGAAAAATGGGAACA